>NC_044199.1:21098526-21286026 GCF_900880675.1 Sparus aurata
ATAAATCGCCCATTTGTCAGTCCTAATGTCACAAATCTCTGCATCCCTGTGTTAATGTGATCTTGTGTTTACCTTTTCTCTTGCTTCTCTCTGTGTTCAGAACAGTTCTGGAAACAATGGGCCTGCAGGGGAAGTTCGAGCCCAGCAGGCCAGATACAAGTGGGATCGTTTAAAGAACAAGTACAAAGTAGCTGCAGGTTTGAATGATGATATGGAAACTAAATTATATTTGTTTTACCCATGCAAGTTAATAATTTGCTGATATGATTGATTTCCACTGCCTTCGGATTGCAGATATCCAGGGACGGAGAGGGTCAGCGGGAGGCCCAGCGCTGCTACTACGTGCCGGTTTGTCCTCATGGATGAGGTATTAGGACAGAGGCCCTCCACTGCCCCTCCATCCTACACTGAAAAAAGTACAACAACTGTGTCATTCATCTTAAGTGCATTTTTACATTAGTCAAATTGAAATTCATGGTTTCCAGTTTAAACCTGTTAGATTCATTTGACTGAAAGCAAACAACACCCCCCTCAAACAAAATTAAAAGGAATAGTTTTACTACAATAGTATTTTCGCTTCAAACCAGAGGTTTTCATGTCACGTGACCACATGACGTCGCATCAGGTTGATACCTGTCGAGTTCTGCTGTCCGCCATTACCTCGCTTAGAAAATGAGGCCGGCCGTTGATCAAGGAAACTCATTTTAACAAGGTAAGAATTCGAAATTTTGTTCTTTAAAGGAGGAAAATATAGTTTTTCATGCTCATTTCTGGTTAGAGGGCAGGATGGACAACAACATAACACTGTACTTTTATATTTTGCGCGCGTTATCTAACGCTAGCTAAACCAGCTTATCTACATTAACGCTAGCTAATTTCTCAGGCAAAAGACAATATTTTCGTTGCCCCTGTTTGACAATTGTAATGTTCATAATGTTGCTAATGTTCACTTGCTACCACGTAACGTCAAGGAAATGTATGAAATGGATATGCGACTCTGTTTTTTTATAGTGCTTGAGCAATAACGTGAGAAGAGGGCCTGAGGTCTGTGTCTGGACAGATCTCTGCTGAGAGCCAAGGTCGGCCTCACCTGCAATACACACAGACAGAGCCAGCTCAAGAGCAGCGTGAGGGGAAGAAGGTGAAGGTGGACTGGACACATTTGATCGATTTGTCAACTGAAAACACAGTACTGTTAGTATCATGACGTTAAACCTTTGAAGAAGACACGAAAAATAACTTAAACAAAACGTAACAAGGTGGCGCGTTTTCGCCTGCCGTGTCCCCCATGCACAGCTGACATGTTAACGAGCTGTGGCTATGTAACGTTATACATATCAGCGGTGGATGAGCGACAGCGCTGCAAATCCTCGTCTGTAAACTCGTAGCTGGTAGTCTGTTCAGGACTAGCCACAGCTCGCCGTCTGTGTACCACATGCTGCAAACCTTCAACGAGCTGTGGCAGTGGAAACGTATTTGATGTGGATGTAAGACTCAGACGAATGCGCCTCACTTCTGTCAAGTTTGTCAGGCCTGAGTTAAGTACTGTTATTATTGTAACACTGTGATCATTGTTTTTATAAATATTTGTGCGTTAATTATTGTTAACGTTTATGTGTTTATGAAGACTACTGTTGATATTGCTGTAGTTTGATGAATACATATTGCAGTCATGCAGTCAAGATGATTAGAAATGCGGTTAGTGAAAAGTTAGTGGTAAGTGCAAATATAATTCAAAACCTGTTGTTGCACCCTGTTTTATACCATATATGTTACTCTTCCATGTGAATATCCATGTGTTTTATGTGGCATTAGTAGCAGTTGGTGGTTACTGGGTTTCATAATTAGATAATCCTCCCAAACTATAGTGGTGGTAAAAAGTAAAGTAATTTTATCTTCATGGTAAATTTCCTGAGTAATTTCCACTTCAACTATCAAGAAATTCTTTGAATGGTACAATAGCTGTGATGGCTTGGATTATGTTTCGATGAAGAGCGGTAGTTATTAAATGTATATTCTTAGGTGTTTTATGCACTTGGTTGTCTGCCATGCTTGTAAATGTGAAATTTCACATTTTCCATTGTGTTTACAGGTTTGCTGTTTACAGGCTTGTCTCCTGCTGCAGAATTTGGTACGTTCTAAAGTCAACATTATTTTCATGTACGTTTAAAAAGAATGGCAATCTCAAAATATAAATGCAGCACTTTAGATAATAGAATTGATGAGATGCAGGGTTGCTACTAACAGTTACTGTAATTGTCAATTAATGTGTAGTTTGTTTTATTGATTGTGTGGTCCATAAAATGTCAGAAAATTGTGAAAAATGTTGATCAGTGAAGTGTAAGATGATGTCATCAAATGTCTCTATTTGTCCTCAACTCAAAGATATTCAGTTTAAGAAACCAGAAAATATGCACATTACATTTGAGAAGCTGGAATAAGAGAATTTCGATTTTTTTTCTGACATGTCGATGAACAATGTAGTTTAACAGTTGACATCTTATCTGATTCTGGGTCAAAGGGCAGAGGGTGTCAGTCCCTGCACAGATTAATAAGCCTCCCGAAGGCAAACTGTGATTTAGGATTTTGGGCTATACAAATATTGTATGCTCACTGATGTATGTAAATGTAATTTAAATAATATCAGTGGAATTTGTAGTTGAAATTACATGACAGTATGAAAATTGAATGGCAGGTTCTCTTGACTTTAGTATTTTTGCCATACAAGGAAGTTACCCACTCAATGTAATTTAAGTAAAATTTGATAAGTAATTTCATGCCGTTTAAAAATTAAATAATTGATTTAAAACATTTAAGCTGAAAGAGAGTAATTGCAGTGCAAAAAAAGTAATCACTATGTTCTTTTTGTCTCATTTAGTGTGAACCTATTCACCTATTCCAGCTTTTGAATTGTTTGTGCAGTATGTGCAGATTTTCAGAATGGTGTGATCAATTTAAAAGATTTATAGAGCAAATGATGATACCTTTAGTGAAACTTGCAAGTTTAGATACTGTTAAATAAAAAAAATTATAATAATAACAGTATATCTTTCCTGCTGATGAAGCTGTAACCTACATCAAACATAACTGTTTAAATAAGTTGCAAATGGGTAAGGCAAGTTTTTTCTTTTTGTTTCCTAGTCTTCCGATGAATGTGGAAATGCAAATACTGTGGTACTTCTGTTTCATGAAGATCTGAGCTTCTTAAACATCATAAGCTTGAACACAGACATTATGGACGCCGCCATTCCTATCCATGCATCCATATCAACTGTCCTTGTACCTGCAAGACTTGGAATGCACTACTGAACCACTTGTCAAGATGTCATCAGCCATCCTCAGAAGCTGAACTGACCACATTTAAATGTCTGTTATGTAATTGCAATCAGCGTTCAACCTTAAAAGACTACTTTCAGCATATAGCTCAGCATCTGAAAAACAGTGAAATAGTTGTATGTGTGTTTCAGGGGTGTTCGTATAAAATAAATATCTATGGTTCGTTTCGAACTCACAGAAGCAGAAAGCATAGGGATTGTTCAGTAAATGATTTAAAGCCTGGAATACTTGAGAAACGGGGTCAAGCTCAGGTGTTTCTGTTGAAGGTTCTTATTGTGACAGTATCCAGAACGATAGTGATGGTAAAGAGCACTCACATTATTCAACTACAGAAGACTAGGGTGATTCTAGCTTAGATAGTCAGGATGTAAATGACTTGTTGCACAACGTTGAGCTCAAAGTTGCCCATCTCTTTGTTACGCCCCAGGCTAGGGGAACAGGGGCACAACATAAATGAGGCAGAGAACGACGTTTCGCAACCAGAAAAGCTGTAGTTTATTGTTCACAGCTCAAAGTGAACAAAGAGTATTGTACAAAAGGGTGGACACAGTCAAAACAAAATAAAACAGAAAACAAAGTGAAGTGTCTCTTCGGGGTGAACCAAGGCCAAAATAATAAACAAAAGAAACTGTCTTCTCAACCAGACTAACTTGCCCGGGGAGGATAAAACAAAAAAAAATAAAAACAGATACAATTACAATGTCTAAACCTAACTCCCTAAACTAACAAAAACAGGAGAAAAAAGGGGGATCAAAATAGTAAATGGCAGTTACACCCTTGCTGCTTCCTAACAAAAGAAATATTAAATGCAAGAAGTGCTATGTACAAGGTGAGTTACTAAGACTAGTGCCAAAGCACAGCAAAAAGGGTTAGCACAGTTCAGTAACTAACACACACACACACACACAGGTTAACAAAAACCACATCTAGAAGTTGAACTAGACACAATTCGAACAAAGCTCAGACCAACAGCTCACGCAAATGAGGAGGAAATCACACTGCACAGTGACAGCCCTCTCATGCTGTCTGAAGAGCATTCTTCCGGTTCATCGGCTGCAGCTGCAGAGGACCAATGGCTGGCGGCAGGAGGCGGGACCTGTAGATCAGGCAGAGATGGTGCAGTGGAAAACAGGAGCGCTCACTCGGGCCTAAATGGCAAAGACTATCGGCTGGGGCCGTAACACCCCCCTTCCTAAAAAGAACATCTATCCCAAAAAGATGTGCTCAGGACTGGGAGACACGAGAAAGAGCGTCGGCCATAACATTATCGATTCCCTTTTTGTGGCGGATTTCTAGGTTGAAATCCTGCACTAACAGAGACCACCTCATCAAACGCTGGTTCGCGTTTCGCATCTGGTTCAGGAAAACGAGCGAGTTGTGGTTGGTTGAACACTGAAACAGGTAAAGAACTGGAACCAAGATACACCTCAAAATACTGTGACGACAGCAGTAGGGAGAGAGCCTCCTTCTCTATGGTGCTGTAGACCCCATTTGTATTGTTGCTGAAGTTTGGTGCTGTTCTGAGCATTATTTGTGGCTTTTTGGTGGCGGTTTATATTTGAATCCATTTACTGCAGTGTGTTGTTGTCGTGCGGTCGTTTCTGAGGTTGATAAAACTCCGTAAATTAGCGGTCTGCTAACTTGATCTCTCGAAAGGGAGTGAAACACAGTTTCACGGTGATTTAGACCATGGATTAAACTTACACCGGAATATCCCTTTAAGTTGGGGAGCACTGAACTTTTTGGAGAAATAAATGGGATGAACGATACTCTTCTCATCCTCCTGCAGCAACACAGCCCCGGCCCCGCTGGCGCTGGCATCCACCTCCAACTTAAACTGATAAGACAAGGTGCATCAGACGCTGGAATGTGGCAGGTGCGTTTCAGAGACCAAACGGCATGACAGTGTACTGCAGGAAACTGTCAGGCGTGACAAAAGAACTGGGGAGTGGGAGAAGAACGAGCACTTTGTCGCCAACCTAAAAAAACTCGCTTCACAGACTTTTTATCAAATTTTCCTTTCATTTTTTACAGAGAAACCCCCAGAGAGCGGCATGCAGCTTCACGTGCCGTGTGCAACCTCTCCCTGAATTGACTCACGTAGTCAAGCACGTTGGAGCTGGGGCTAGCTGTGTCAGACGGGAACTTTTCACGGAGCAGACAGAGGGGACCACGCACTGCGTGTCCAAACACTAATTCGGCAGGGCTGAAACCAGTGGACTCCGGCACGGTTTCCCTTGCAGCTAAGAGGAGAAAAGGCAGACCCTCGTCCCAATCTTTCCCCGTTTCTAAGCAGTACTTTTTCATCATGGATTTTAGCGTCTGATGAAAACGCTTGAGTGCGCCCTGGGATTGGGGATGATAGGCACTGGACGTTCTGTGGCGGATGGACAGTGATGAAAGGACTTGAGCGAACAGTTTGGATGTAAAATTTGTGCCTTGGTCAGTTTGGACTTACATTGGCAGACCGAAAGTGGAGAAGAAATTCACAAGTACCTTAACAACAGCTTTGGCTTTTAACGTGCGCAGCGGAAAAGCCTCGGGATACAGAGTAGCAGCGCACATCAACATAATCAGATACTGATGCCCGGACTTAGTTTTAGGAAGTGGGCCTACACAGTCAAGGATGATGTGCTCAAAGGGTTCACCTAGAGCTGGAATGGGCTGTAACGGAGCGGGAGGAATGGTTTGGTTTGGTTTGGTTTACCTACAACCTGACAAACATGACAGGAGCGGCAGAACTGGGACACATCGGAATTCAAACCTGGCCAGAAGAAATAACGCAGGATTTGATGGTAAGATTTCTTAATTCCTAAATGACCAGCAAATGTATCATGAGCAAGACTGAGAACTTGGGCTCGGAACCTTTGGGGAACTACTACCAGCTGCACTGAGTTCCACCCCAGATTTCCCACAGCAGAAGGCATTACGCATCAGAAGGCCATCAACAACACAGTACACAGGAGTCTCAGAGTCAGTGACGGCTGCTGTCACACAGGCAGCCAGGGACGGGTCAATTTTCTGGGCTTGAATGAACACACTACGATCCACTTTAAGTGCAAGCTCTGCCTCGGCAGGCAACAAGTTATTAATTTTCTAATTTTAAACCATGGGCGTTTCTGTCTTCACGGGCTCATCAACAGGACACAGAAAGGAGTCAGACAGATTCAACACTTCATCAAATTTTCGTGACTGGACACGTGTCACGGCACAGGCAGGAAACACAGCAGACACAGACGGACTGGTATCGGGCACAGGATTATCAACAACTTCAGGTGTCGGAAAAACGTTCTCCCCGGCCAAATCATTGCCAAGGATGAGCGCCACGCGTGCGCGGACACCGATTTTCACAGGTCCGGAGACAATGGAGGATCGAAGGAAAACAGTGTGCAGTGGGGCCCTTAAAACACTCATTTCAACCCCCAACACGAGGGTGTCAGAACCATGAAAAGACTGCTCTGAAAAAGGTAGAACACCTTGGAGCATGAGCGACTGAGTAGCTCCAGTGTCACGCAGGATTACAATGGGCACCTGGGGCCGTATTCCTAAAGATTCTTAGTGCAAAGAGTTGCTCCTAGTGGCCAAATTCTAAGAAACTTCTTAGAATCATGATGTTTTCTTAGAATTTCCCCTGAAAGTGAAGAGTAGATCCTAGTAAAGATAAAAGCTATTCCCAAAGAATCCTAGCTCTTAAGAGAGCTCCTCAGGTGAGATCTGTTAAAGGAGTCATCACCTGGTTTTTTACATATCCAGTCCCTCTTGGATCGCTTTGGATCAATTCTTAAAACTTATTAGAAAAATAAATAAATAAATAAATAAAACATAGAGCTTGTTCTGACACTGTTTCATACCGCGACTTTCTCACGCGAGATTATGCGCGAGGTTTTGACCGGTCCGGATGTGCATTGTATTAATATGTAATGAGGCGCGCGTTGATTGGCCGCAGGAAGGACAGAGCCGGAATGGGGGGCGAGCCTGCATGCACGCACAGACTCCAAAACATAAACAGCCCCCTGTCATGGCGCACACACTAAATGACGAACCTTACGGAATTCAGGCATTTATGTACGAGCCAGAGCCGGAAATCGAACAGGAGAGTGAAGAGGCAGAGACGGTGGAAGAGACACGTTTACAGCGGGATGTCTCTGAATGGTAAATTCTTTTTTTTTTCCGTCTTACTTTTCACACTCGTGTTTTACATGTAAGACCTGAGTTTTAATGCTGGCGGTGACGATGTATGGCGTGAAAATGACAGAGAAATAAGCAGATTCGGCGTGCTCACTCAGAAAGTCTGGCTGAGGACGGCTGTGAGCCGATGCATAAGCAAGTAGCCTCCTGTGGTAACGTCACCACAGGAGCAGAGTCAAAATCTCGTGCTTTAGGAACACGCACTACTGTGCGCTATTCTTGTTCGGAAAAAGAGCCAAAGCGAAAAAAATAAGCCACTTTCAAACTCCAGCTTTTCAGGCAAGTTTCAACAGAGGTCCAACACCAATATGCATGATTTAACGAGAGAAATTGCGATTTCCGGGTGATGACTCCTTTAAGAGCAGGGAAGAGGACTTTTAAGCGGCTTAGGAGTTCCCTAAGCAGAGGACAAAATGGCGGACGGAAGAGGCAGGAGAGATATTCTAATATTCTAACACTGGATGACAGTGAATTAATGAAATGCTACAGACTGGATCGTGCAGAAATCATGTTTGTGGATGATCTCATTAGAGATGCACTTACTTCTCCAACCCAACGCCACAATGCAATACCACCCAAAATGAAAGTCATCACAACACTGCTTCTTATAGGCCAGTCAGCAATGACAGACATTGATGAAAGCTGAGCCATTTTACCCTCGTTAATACCAAATTGAGTAGAAATGTTGAAAGTTGAAAGTGCAAAAATGACCAGCATGGCAATTAATATAAGCAAATAAATATAACTATCACTATGTGAATACTGTGCAAGTGGGCCTAAGTTTTCACACATTTTGTGGGATAATTTTAAAGTATAGCTTACTATTCATTTAACAGATATTTTCTTTTATGTGAAATATTATTTACAATTACACAGTCTTCATAAGATTAGATTCTATGATTAAGTTTATCGATTTGAGGGTCCATCCTTTGCCCATTATCAGCAAAAGTATATTTTTTATCTAGCTTTTAGGATCAACCAATCACAGCTTTTGAAATGATGACTCATACCTAGCAACGGGGTCAACCACACCTCCTCACTAAGATAGGAGTTTCTGTCCATTCCTTGCTCAGAGTTCTCTGAGAATGTCCTGGAATCACTCCTAAGCTAAGACTCCTTGCTAGGAATTTTTAGGTTAAGTTTGGAGCTCTCTGAGAGGATTCTCAGAATCTTTAGGAATACGAGCCCAGATCTTTATCCTTGCCTGTAAGCGAGACTAAACCTTTGTGGATGAACAACTTGTAACACTCATCAACTCCATCATAGCCAGGTTCTGGCGGACTGATTGGCGGAGGGGGAGCAGACTGGACTACACAAACACGTTTGGGTCGTTTTGAGTTTCTGACCCTCTTTGCGCCGGAGAGTAGGACAGTTAGCAATGAGATGCCCTGACTCATGGCAGTAAAAACACTCACGATCGGAAGGACTTTGACTGGACCGCAGGGGAGTGTTGGCATTTACTCTTGGATTTTTACCCGCACCGGCAACCGGAAAAGTATTTGCGGCGCACAGAGGGAAAAACAGCACGGTGAGTTAAAACAAACTTGTCAGCACGAACAGCTGAAGACAAAGTTTCAACTTTCTGCTCATTCAGATAAACCACAATTTGGGCAGACACTTTTTAAACTCTTCCAAAAGAATGAGCTCTTGGAACTGATCAAACTTAGTGACTTTACAAGCTGTGCACCACTTATCAAGCAGAACAGACTTCTTCCTTGCAAATTCAACATACGTTTGGTTGGCAGATTTTTCACAAGTACGGAATTTTTGGCGATACGCCTCTGGCATTTGTCGGCTTACATCAAAGTGACCAGGAGAACCGGGAGGGAAACGCATACTCACAGGAGTTGACGCGATTGGGGGAGATGAGCGGTCCAGCTCCATTGCCCTGATGCGGAGATGCATCAGCTCAACCTCGCGGGTTTTCGTTTTGAGCTCCACCTCTCTGAGGCGGAGGGCGACCCTCAGATCCTCCGTCTCCACCCCAGCCTGAAGTAGAGCCATGGTATCCACACCGTGATCCAGGCGCAGACCCGGAATAGAGACAGGAGTCGCCGCCCCTTCCTCCACCGGGTTGCTGAGGGCTTGTGGGGCCGCAGTAGCCTCCGCTCCCACCTCCCCGTCTAAACACTCAGAAGCACCATCTGACTGCGGCTGCGTCTCCACTGCAACTAGCCTCTCTGACAACACTCTTCTAATCTCTGGCTTAAGGGTATTCATAGGAACGGCAACATCAAAGAAAGCAGCAATCACCAACAAATCCTCTTTAGTACATCTGTCCAACTTATCAAGAGTAGGAGCCTGTGTAAACTCATCCATGTCAAACGTCATCCTATGCCTCCACACACATAGAAAAACTGCCAACCAACAGTACAAACAGACTAACCTCCACCATGCGGGTGGATGCAGAAGATCCCGGACGAGCCCCCAAATTATGTTACGCCCCAGGCTAGGGGAACAGGGGCACAACATAAATGAGGCAGAGAACGACGTTTCGCAACAAGAAAAGCTGTAATTTATTGTTCACAGCTCAAAGTGAACAAAGAGTCAAAGTCAAAACAAAATAAAACAGAAAACAAAGTGAAGCGTCTCTTCGGGGTGAACCAAGGCCAAAATAATAAACTAAAGAAACTGCCTTCTCAACCAGATTAACTTGCCCTGGGAGGGAAAAACAAAAAAAGAACAAATGTCTAAACCTAACTCCCTAAACTAACAAAAACAGGAGAAAAAAGTGGGATCAAAATAAATGGCAGTTACACCCTTACTGCTTCCTAACAAAAGAAATATTAAATGCAAGAAGTGCTATGTACAAGGTGAGTTACTAAGACTAGTGCCGAAGCACAGCAAAAAGGGTTAGCACAGTTCAGTAACTAACACACACACAGGATAACAAAAACCATGACTAGAAGTTGAACTAGACACAATTCGAACAAAGCTCAGACCAACAGCTCACGCGAACGAGGAAAAATCACACTGCACAGTGACAGCCCTCATGCTATCTGAAGAGCACTGCTATTTCAAACTGGACCGCTCCTTGAAAGCTCGTCAGGCTCATCGGCTGCAGCTGCGGAGGAACAATGGCTGGCGGCAGGAGGCGGGACCTTTGAAGGGATTATTCCTGTTAAGATAAGACTTTGTCTTTCTGTGTTAATTTCAAAAATACATTTTACATTAGCCGACTTGAATGAAGCAATAACAACATTTCCATTTAAGTGGACTGATAAGACAAACCGTCCCCATCTTGTGCCCATCAACTACACAACGAAGAGAACAATCGGAGGAAATGCACATGAGAATTGGAGCTTGTTGAGATTTCTTCCTCTCTTGATCAGAACCAGAGTCCCTTCAGACGAACCAGTGTGGCAAGTCCTCTGTGAATTTAAGGACATTGTAGAACTTATCGTTGCACCTTTTCACACTGAGGACTCGATATCTTATCTTGACTTCAAGATATCTGAACACAGCACCGTATTCCAAGAAGTTTTCCCTGATGAAAACATTTGGCCTAAAGATTACTTGGAGCATTATCCATTGCTGATACGCCAGTTTGGCCCTCTTGTTGCACTATGGACTATCAGGTTTGAAGCAAAACATAGTTTCTTCAAAAGAGTGATATGTCATACAAACTGTTACAAGAATGTACTGCATTCATTAGCTCAAGGGCACCAATTTCAGACTGCATATAATCTGCACATGTATAGATTTTCTAAGTCTTCTTTGGAAGTTACTGATGTTTCTACACTTTCCCTTGATGTTATTAATGAGGATATTGGACTGGCTGTGAAACAGAAACATCCACATATGGACAGTGTGAACTTTGCAAAAAATGTATCCTTCAACCGCTTCAGCTATAGGATTGGAATGGTGGTTGCTCATGGGTCGCTGGCTGGACTTCCTGAGTTTTGTGAAATAGTTCATATGATTGTCCTACAAGAGACACAAATTTTCATTGTCAAAAAAATGGATGCCTGGTACCTGGAACACTATCGAGCTTATGACTTGGTTCAAGCTACTACTGGAGAATTAAGGCTTGTTGGGGCTCATGAACTGACAGATCCCTACCCTCTGGCTCACTACATGATTGGTGGACGGCGCCTCATCACTCTGAAAAAATACATACATGCATAAGGTTGTATATGTATGGGTGTTGGGTTGGAAATGTTGGAAAAGGTTTTTTGACCTTGGTTTTGTTTTGTAATATATATATATTTTTTTTTAATATCCCTTTGACCTTAAATAATACCTGATCTAATTAAATTCTGATTAAAAAGGACAATTTTTTTTATAGCATGTGATAAAGCTGTGTCATAGACATAACATACAGTATAAATTTCATAGCTGAATAGCTTTGCATTTCGATAAAATATTGTCAGTTTCCTAAAATAGTTCCCTTTGAAATTGTGTATAATTTATGGTATCTTGTGTATAAGAAAAATACAATTGTTAATTCGGATTTGTTATTATGGGAACGTTTAAGCATGACTAAGATTGCCCATTAACTATGAAAAAAAATGAACGAGAATGAGTACACCCTCTAAATGCCCCAAAATGGAAAATGGTACAATACATACAAATCTTGTTCTCCAGATGTAAGAAATGGCTTCTTTGATACAGACCCCAACAAATGTCACCTAATTATGATTTTCATAGTTGTTGTTTTTTTCACAGAAAAAGAATATTATGATGCAAAAATGATTGTTCCCACTAATCATGAAACGTACTGAAATTGTGAAATTTTTTGGTGTAAAAATAAGACTACTGCTACTTAGTACTACTTACCAATTAAAACAAATATTGAGAGTTTCCCAAAGTTATTATTTGCAAAAAGGAAGTACTGTGAATTTGTGAATATAAGCAAGTTATGGCCAATTTTTTTTTACTATAACTAACACTATTGTTTTTATTCTTGTTTTCACTAGATCATTTTGGATGGGCTGACATGGCGGTGAGAAGGCCAGCCAAGTTGAGAATTATTCTCAATCCTGATGACACCAGGAAACTTACTCTGTCTGATGGAATTCCAGAGACAATGGAGCAGCTTATGGATGAAGTCAGGAAAGTGTGTGGGTTAAATGGGAAGATAAGACTGCAGTACCAAGACAGAGACTTTGGAGATGCACTAGTGAACCTGACATCTACTGCGTAACTTGAGGATTTGGTAACTGTCAAGGTCATTCCAATAACTAGTGATTGCAGTCAGGGATTTAATGTCAACGCCTGCAATGACTTTGTGTCTACCCAATCAGATGACAGAGAGCTCCTGTCCACACTGTCCAGCTCTGTCTCTACAAGAACTCAGATGTGGCCAAGAGACTTTCCGATACCAACATTCTCCTATGACACTGAACTGCAGTTAGAAAAGGGAAATGCAGAGTATAGGTCAAACATGACAAGGATGACACTGAGTTCAAAAACAAAGTCAGACATTCTAGAAAAGGTAGCTGAAGAAATATTCAAGTACAAGGCCTACCCAAAAGATGCTGACTTCAGTGATGTTGCAGAAGCGCTGATCAAGAAGCATCCATGCCTCTCTGTACCTTGTTCATACAACGGATGCTACGGTTGGAAGCAGCGGCTGAAGACAAAATGGGTAACTACCGAACGCAGCTAAAGGACATTGGGTGTTCTGAACTGCTTGCTAATTCACTAGAGTCCAAAGCTTTACAGGGTGAGTTGCCAGCAAAAAAAGTAAAGAGACCTAGGAGAGGAGAGGCCAACCACATCCCTGATATTCCAACTGGAGCCCTGACAAACTGGAAAATGAGAGACTGTCACCTTTAAGGGAAGTGAAGAAGCGAAACAATCGCACAGTCACAAAGGACAAAATGGACAAGACTATTTCATTGCGAAGACAGGAAATTGTGGAAAAGGAATCGGGAGTGAGAGAATTGAAAGAGAGATGGCCTGCATTGTTCACGATGGATGAGGTAAGTAACTTTTTTTGCAATAGATCAGCATAAGAAACCTGCTAAGAAATTTAGCCAAACCAATTCAAAATGCATCTCTTGGGCTTTGATGTCAAAACAAGACCTCACACACCACACAGTTGTATTGTAAAATGTGATAATGTTTGCTTGTGCCGTTATGATTTTAAAGATCAATGCTGAATTCATGAGAATTACAACTGCAAACCACGATTCCTGGCCTCCTTGGACAAGCACCACAGCAAGCTGATCGAGATCATCAGAAACAAGTGAGGAGCTGTCAGAGAGAAGACGTGGAATATACTCAAAATTCTTGATCAGGTATGTACTTGCTCAATACATCAACATTTTCTTACACCACATACAGTGTAATATTGTAAATAAAAGCAATAATGATCATTTTAACATACACAACTTAACATATATTGGAAGATGTGTTTGATAGACCTTTTCACTGCTTTGTAAAACACAATCAATTCAACTGCCCATTTGGCCATTGTATTGTTTTTGTGTCTTCAGTCAAGTTGTAAAATTGGACAGCATAATCTTGTGTGTGCGTTTGTTCTCTCACCTAGAGCCTCGAGGTGAATCTAAAAAGAGAGTGCTTGCTGAAGTGCCTCATTGTGTACCTTGGGGAGGATGTGGACAAACTTATCAAGGAGTATCTGGTAAGTACACTTGCATTAAAGGTGCAGTTGGTAACTCTTATAAAAGTGACTTTTTGTCATATTTGCTAAAACTGTCACTATGTAAAGACAGCATTATATGAAACTAGTAATCTGTAAAAAACAAACCAGGCTCATTAAGTCCCACCTACTGCTCCTACTGCAAATTGCCAGAATCCATTGCGACCGGGCAACAAGAACCAATCAGAGCCAGGGTGGTGTTTGATGGGCTGTCTTGATAGCTGTCAGTCACTGCTCACGCACACGCTGCGGACAGCTCCAGCCCCCTTCCTCCTCAGCTCTAGTGATGGGAGTGGCAGTTTTTTTTTACTGTACTGAATCTCTAGAATCCGTTCATTAAAATGATTTGTTCAAAAGATTCGTTCACCGAATCGTTCAGTGCTCTCCAACTCCCTGAACTGATTAGCAGCCAAACGATCCGTCATTCAGTTCATTAATCAGCCCTGAGGTTCACGTTCACTTACTGAGGGACGGTGCGTTCACGGACTATAATACACAATCATTAGCGGGAGACGTAGCACTGCTTTGAGTGGTATACATGCACTAAAATTATTACACGGTGAAAGTGTCCTCTGTGCACAGTAAAATCAATTAACATGATGCTACACGGATGTTAGCAACACAGCGCTACTTTTAGCAGTATGGTTACTGAACTTGAATCAACTCCTCTGCCCTCAGTAAGTGAGTGAGTGACACAGCGCCACTTTCAGCACAGTACCTGAATGAGAATCAGGTCCTCAGCGACGCGAATCATGAGTGAGTGACAGCGCGAACGTGATTCACGTCCTGGCGTCCCTCGTTCGCGAACGACCTGTTGAGGACGTGAATCACATTCGCACTGTCACTGAATCAGCGTGAACGTGAATCACGTCCTCATAGTTCTCTGTGTGAGTCGCGGCAGTCCCACTCCCGGCCGGTATGCTCGCGGCTGAGCTCAACTGAACTGAGAAAGGAACGAATCAGTTCATGAAGTGATTCCATTCACTTCGTTCACTCAAAAGATTTGTTCGTTTGAACGACAAGTTCGCAACACTACTCAGCTCCGCTCGTAGTTGGGGGCCTTAAGCACATAAACAGGTAATTTCGCGCAAATTCATCTAAAAGTGCTAAATTTGGCACAGATGTAGCTCAGGTCATACTGAAATAATTTAGCTAGGGCGCCAGAGCCAGCGACCCTCGGGGCCAAGATGGTGGCCAAATCCAATATGGCCGCTGCCCGAAAAGGGTTCCGACTATAACTTTTGAACCACATGAGCTACAAATACAAACTTGATGTCATTTTTAGCTTAATTGATCATAGGAAACACACAGGAATATTAATATTTATGACCCGGTGCATCTGGACCAATTAATCCTCCAATTCCAATATGGCCGCAGTTTTGACTGTAGTATGGGCCTTATACCCCATTGTTTTCGCCAATTTATCTACAAGCACCAAATTTGG
Source organism: Sparus aurata (assembly GCF_900880675.1). Classification (NCBI taxonomy): domain Eukaryota; kingdom Metazoa; phylum Chordata; class Actinopteri; order Spariformes; family Sparidae; genus Sparus; species Sparus aurata. The sequence goes on from NC_044199.1 coordinate 21,114,105, forward strand.
CACTGATGCTGCTGAGGGCATACTGAAATTATTTAGCCAGGGCGCCCGAGCCAATGGTCCCTGAGACCAAGATGGCGGCCAAATCCAATATGGCCGCCATGAGATACAAATACAAACCTGATGTCTATTTTACCTTTTTTGACCATAGGAAACCCACTGGAATACTTACATTTATGATTACGGATATTAGGACCCCCAAAATTCTCTAAATTCAATATGGCAACTGTCCGAAAAAGGTTTTTGGCTACAGATTTTTAACCAAATGCGCTACAAATGAGGATGTGGTGTCTAATTTATGTTTATTGACCACATGAAGTCCATTGGCATATTTATATTTATGCTTGTGTAAGTCTGGAACCTATATTCTTTTCAAGACTGTGTTTAAAAATCCTTTTTTTTTACCACAACTTTGAAGGTTATTCTCAATGTTGATTCATTGCCTCATAAAAGTGAAATGCTTTCAGTGTACCACAGGTGAATACATTTCAAAGTGTAATCATATAAGAAAGAATAAGACACAATTATTATTGCAAGGCATATTTATATTATGTCAAATTGTTAGAAGAATAATATAGTCAGTTTGTCCAAAACTCTTAAAGGCTTGCTTAGCATAACAAAAAACAGCACTAACATAAAACAACAGTGAATTCTCATGCTTGAATTCTCAGCAAGAGCTGTGGTTCCAGCCGCGTAGATGAAGCTAGACATCACCTTTTCTAGAATGGTACCAAGTCTTTTGAGAACCTGCCTCCCACCCAAGCTGCACTGATTCAGCCCATTAAGAGAGCACTGCTGCAGGCCAGCTTCTACTGGAATCAGGTAACCGCTGTCCAGCAAGATATCCCAGAGTTCGATGCATGGGGATGGTATCAGGACTCTACGAGCAAGACTTGGGATCCTTACAACTTTGAAGGTTATTCTCAATTTTAATAGATCCTCCAAAACACCAAGTGACGCCCTTTGTGAGGACTTTGCAGACCATTTCAGAAGTAAAATCAATGACATCAGATCAAGTCTTTTACCTCACCAGATTTTAAATGTCAACACACCTGGATTATTGATTTTACCTGAGGAAACACTGGAGAGTTTTGCCCTGGTTGATACGAGGACACTTGGTCGAGTCTTCTCCCAAGTAAAGCCCACAACCTGCCTAATAGACCGAATTCCCACACCGTTTTTTAAAACACTTTGTGGATTCTTTGAGGATCAGCTGTTCTACATGGTGAATTGCTCTCTTCTGGGGTATCTTCCCCGCCTCCTTTAAAACGGCGGTGGTGAAGCCCCTCCTGAAGAAGAGCAACCTAGATCCCAACATCTTTAATAATTATTGGCCTGTATTCAACTTACCATTTTTAAGTAACATTTTTGGAAACTCATTTTTAATCAAGTAAATGACTTTTTAATCGCGAAGTATCAGTCTGGTTTTAGGACGAACCACAGTACAGAGATAGCCCTTTTAAAGATTTTAAACGACATCAGGTGCAACTTAGATAACCATAAACTCACAGTCTTGGTACTACTGGATCTAACCGCTGCCTCTGATACAATAGACCATCACAGTTTATTAAATAGACTGAAGAACCTGGTCAGCCTCTCTGGTACTGTTCTCAACTGGTTCGTCTCTTACTTCACAGATCGACACTTCTTTGTAAGTATGGATACATGTTCCTCAGAAACCCACTAAATAAAGTGTGGGGTTCCCCAAGGGTCGATCTTAGGTCCAGCTCTTTTTAATCTTTACATGCTTCCACTTGGGGACGAATACAGGAGGCACGGCATCAGCTTTCATTGTTATGCTGACGATACGCAACTGTACATCGCAGTGTCTCCTGATGACACAGGGCCTATTGACGTCCTTTTTAACTGCATTTTAGATATCAAGACATGGATGGCAGCAAATTTCCTATAGCTCAACCAGGACAAAACAGAGGTTTTAGTCATTGGTCCTGAAGGCCAGAATGAGAAACTTTTACCAAAGTTAAAGGATTTCAAACCATCCCAATCTGTAAAAAAATCTGGGTGTAATTTTTGACTCTGAGCTCAGTTTTATCCCACATATCAAAAATATAACAATTCATCTCAAGAATATAGCCAGAGTCCGCCCGTTTCTCTCTCAGGCCAGCACAGAGGTGCTGATGCATGGTTTTATCTCTTGTCGCTTAGACTACTGTAATGCCCTGCTCTCTGGCCTTCCCAAAAAGAGCATGCATTGGCTCCCCGTGCGTTTCCGGATTGATTTTAAGGTTCTTTTACTAGTTTTTAAGTGTCTAAACGGTCTTGGGCCTTCTTACTTATCTGACCTGTTTTTACTCTATCAGTCCCCGCTGACCCTGAGGTCCTCCAGCACTGGCCTTTTAACCATACCACAGGTTAGTTTAAAAAAGCACAGGGAGGCAGTTTTCAGTTATTATGGCCCCCAACTGTGAAACAGCCTGCCGGAGAATGTCAGGGTCGTGGAGACTGTTCAGGTTTTTAAAAAGAGGCTCAAGACCCACCTTTTTAACCAGGCTTTTAATTGATTTTTAAATTCCTTTTAATTCCTTTTATGCTGTGCTAATCAGAGCACTTGTATCCTTCATCCTTTTTCACTGTTTTAATCTCTCACGTTTTTAACTTCTATGCTTTTATGTTTTAGTCTCTTGTGTTTTTAGCCTTTATGCTTTTATGTTTTAGTCCCTCATGTTTTTAGCCTCTATATGCTTTTTGCTTTATTTTTCTGTTTTAGTCTGTCAGTTTTTAATCTCCAGTGTTTCCTCATGGGGGCCTGCCAGGGAGTTGTCTCTGGTCCGCCGCTGGGGGTGCTGTCCCATGGACGGTTTCGGCCCGAGTGGCTGGAGGGCTCTGCATCTTGGTGCGGGGCCTCCTGTCTGCCCGGATTGGTGTGGTTTCTGTGGCAATGCTCCCTGCAGACTTGGACCGAGATCTCTCTCAGTGTGGTTGGCCCCCCAAAGGTAGCTTCCTTCGCGCCTCAGGTCTCGCTGCCCAGCCATGTCTCTTTAGTGACAGCTGGTGTATGTGTGGGTGTGAGTGTGTGTGTCTGTGTGTCTGCGTGCGTATGTGTGAGTGTGTGTATGTTTTCTGTTGTTGTTTTTGTTTTTAATCTCTGTAAGGCACTTTGCGCTACTTTTTGTATGAAAAGTGCCATACAAATAAAGAATGATTGATTGAATGAATGTTGATTAATTTCCTTATAAAATTGAAATGCTTTCAGTGTACCACAGGTGCATACATTTTAAAGTGTAATCATATAAGAAAGTATAAGACACATTATTATTGCAAGGCAATATTTATATTATGTCAAATTGTTAAAAGAATAATATGATCAATTTGTCCAAAACTCTTAGAGGTTTGCATAGCATAACAAAAAAACAGCAATAACATAAAAAAAAACAAAAAAAAAACAGTTGAATTCTCATGGTCTCTCTCATGAATTCTCATTCTCATGGTCTCTCTCACATGAATTATCATTATCACTCACAATCACCGGATCACTCATCATCTCCACCATCATTGTTTGTACAAGCACCCTCACATGCACATATAGAAGTTCAACGAACTCCAGCTTTACAGCACTTGCAGTGCCCTCTACATGCTTTCTTGCAGCCACAGTTGAGGAAAATGGTGCAGGCTTTACTGGCGTCTCTGAGATTAGTCCAGTAAGGATCCCAAGTCTTGCTCGTAGAGTCCCGATACCATCCCCATGCATCGAACTCTGGGATATCTTACTGGACAGCGGTTACCTGATTCCAGTAGAAGCTGGCCTGCAGCAGTGCTCTCTTAATGGGCTGAATCAGTGCAGCTTGGGTGGGAGGCAGGTTCTCAAAAGACTTGGTACCATTCTAGAAAAGGTGATGTCTAGCTTCATCTACGCGGCTGGAACCACAGCTCTTGCTGAGAATTCAAGCATGAGAATTCACTGTTGTTTTATGTTAGTGCTGTTTTTTGTTATGCTAAGCAAGCCTTTAACCCTCTGGACTCTATGCTGGCCATTTGTGTCCACCTCACTTCCTTTTTGTTGATCATTTTAGCTGTGTTAATGCATATGGAATGATATTTCCCAAGGGTCTGGATTTTTGGCTGATCTTTCAATTTTCAAAACCTGCTCTTTAAATATGTCAATATTATACTGTGTATCTACAATTGTACCTTATGGCTCTATCGTGGACACTTTTGGCCAATTGAAACCCATGAAAACCACATTTTTTAATTCCTTGTGATTTACAGTATAAAATCATATAATTTAGGTAAAATGGCTTTCATTCTAAACTCAACACTTGAAAATTTTAGTTTTTAATGTTTTTCACCAGATTGTGTCATTTGTCCATTTTTGGGCAAGGGAGCAATTTCAGTTAATATTCTTAGTTTCCACTAGGGGCGTATGATGGCTTCCTGCACTCCAATGGAGCAAATGAATGACACAATTTTGACATAGGTGTGATCCTAAGGATGTCAGGTAATGATGTGTGTTTGTGCATGAAAAAAAAAATTAGTATTAGCAAGATAAAGTGACATAAATTAGTGTATCATACCATACAAGTTTCTGTGAATTTCTCTTGGTACAGGTTATTGAGCTTTGAGTTTCCAAGGCAAACCTGGCTGTGATGCACAGGTTGAAAACACCTGTAACTTTGATCTTTTCATAAAAAATGCCACACACAACTACACAATAGCCTTTACATACTCAAATAGCTGCTCTCCAAAAAAAAGGATCACAGGTCATCTTGACCTCTGGCTTCTGGGGAAACAAAAACAAAGTCTGACACTGTTTATAAATCTGTCCTGGAGTTTTTGCAGGTGCAGTCAGTACTAATGCTATAAGTGAGCCTATCAGCTCCCAGATCCTTCTTTATCTGCAAGATGGCAAGAAGGTCATATGCCCTGACTGAAGCACTTGAGTATGTGATGGGCTCAGAGAGTAAAGATGGGGAGAAATCCTCTGCGGTTGAGGAGGAGAAATCTTCTACCCAAGATGAGGACACGTCCTCTCCTGAAGATGATGGGACACCTTCCTCAGAGGATGACAGCAACACCACTGATGACGACTTCCAGCCAGTGCCTGGTTCCTCTTCCTCAGGGGAAGAGGACGGTACAGACACAGCGATGGAGGCCGATCAGCTGATGGCAGAGACAGAGGGGCTGGCGGGTGAGTGGATGTCTCGTCATTGGAAAATTATGTGGTTTCCCACTGCTGAAGAGACCCTGCACCACAATCCAGTATCCACTGGTTTCACCCCAGGGCCCACCCTGTATGCAGTTGCCCATATCAGCAACCTGAGGTCTGCCTTTGACCATTTTATTACAGAGGAGATCATTCAGCTGCTGTGCACCAACACAAACCTGCATGGAAGGCGAAGGTGTGAGGATTGGAAGAATGTGGATGAAGTGGAGATGAGAGTCTACATTGGGATTCTGATTCTGGCTGGCGTCTACCGCTCAAGACATGAAGCAACACGTGGCATGTGGGATGCCAAGACAGGACGGGCCACGTTTTGTGCCACGATGCCCCTCTACAGCTTCACTCAGATCAGCGCTAACATCTGCTTTGATGACAGGCTCTCCCACCCAGGACGCTTCAGGAATGATAAACTCGCTACATTTCGAATCCTGTGGGAAAAGTGGGTTGCTTGCCTCCCCCTCTTATTTAATCCAGGGGTTGATGTGTGTGTGTTGACGAGCAGCTTGTTGCATTCATAGGCAGGGTTCTCCCCAGACGGTGGAACAGCGGCGCTGCACCGCTATACCGGTAGGTCAGCACCGCTATACTCCGCGCGTGACAGTGACGAGCGTCCGTCCGTCCGTCCGTCCGTCCGTCTGTCCGTCCGTCTGTCCGTCTGTCCGTCTGTCCCCCGGTTGACGGCTAGGAGCTCCCGGCTGACGGCGATGAGCATCCGTCCGTCCCCCGGCTGACGGAGTTGATGACCGTCTGTCCGTCCGTCCGTGTCTCCCCCCCCCTCCCGGACTGACGTTGACGAGCGTTCGCACCCCCCCCCCGGACAGACGGTGCGCCGCTACACTCAAAATTTCTGGGGGGAACCCTGATAGGTCATTGTGGACTTCGACCAGTTGCGTGCACAGACCTTTTGAAAGGCAGGGGCGAAAGGCAAAAGAAGGGCACATACAGCACGTTCTTGCGACTGAAGAGGGCACATTAGCGCGCATTTTGGCTTCGAAGAGGGCACTTTAGTGCCTGATTTTGTCACCCAAGAGGGCAGTTTATCATGTTTTAACCAGCCAAGGGGGCAGTTTGTTGTGTTTTGCCAACCAAGAGGGCACTTTAACGCACTTTTTGGCTCCCAAGAGGGCGCTTCAGCGCGCGTTTTGGCTCCCAAGATGGTGCCTCAGCGCGCGTTTTGGCTCCCAAGAGGGCACTTTAGCACGCATTTTGGCACCCAAGAGGGCACTTTAGTGTGCATTTTTCAACAATTTGGCCACTGCCCGACCCCCCATGCACACCACTGACATCTACAATATATCCCAAACAAGCCTGCAAAGTATGGCATTAAAATCTGGTTCACCTGTGATGTGGCAACCTCCTATGCCTGGAGCATGGAGATTTACATGGGAAAACGACCCAGTTAAAATTCTGGAATTGATTAAAATTTTGGATTTCATGATCAGGACTGATGTCAAATTTAAAAAAAGAAGCAAATATTTTCAGTATATAGTGTTTGTATATAGCATTTTGTAAGCAAACAGGAGGTGGACACTTTTGGCCATGCATAAGCTAAGATAAGCTTTGTAAAAACATGCTGATCTAATGCTATTCTCCCTTTTAAATCATTAGAATTATGTTATCTTATAGGCATTTAAAGGGTTAAAATTCAGAATTTAAATGAAATTTTAGTTTTCATGACCAGGACTGATGCAAATTTTAAAAACTGGAAAAAAAAAGTGGAATTTTTTTTTATATATGTATTAGTTTTATAGCATTTTAGAAATGTAAACATGAGGTGGACACTTTTGGCCACGAACAAGCTGAGAGGGAGTTTTTATGTTTTTCTGTCACTGCACAAAAAACTAATGAAGCATAAAAATCATTGATACTGCTTATTATTGACACACATTAAGCTGCAATGATGGTTAAAGAATAATTCAGGTAGCATGTATTATTTTGTAAAAACATGCTGATTTAATGCTATTCTCCCTTACAAATCATCAGCATTATGTTATCTAATAGGCATTTAAAGGGTTAAAATTCAGAATTTGAATGAAATTTTAGTTTTCATGACCGGGGGTCTGTTTCACAAAGCAGGTTTAGTGAAAACTCTGAGTCTGTTAACCCTGAAATGAGGGAAACTCTGAGTTTTCCGTTTCACAAAGGGAGGTAACTCAAACCAGAGAAAGAGGGGTAACTCTAGCCTGTTTCACAGAGAGAGGTAACTTAAGCTCTCGGTCAGTTACCATGGTAACATACTCTGTGAAACTAACCTGGTCGGGACCAGGTTTTTCTCAACAAACCTCGAGTTTTTCTCTGTCTCCGCCCTCTTTCAGCCACACACGGTATTTGATTTCCTCATTCATTCAGTCAGCAGGCGAGTTTTGGCTGTTTTTTGAGAAAATCATTGCAAAAATCAGTCAGTAGGGCTACATTAGAAGTTATATTAGGTGGCGACTATTTTCACTACCATGGCATGTCCTTTTGATAATGATCCCGTGGATGAAGGTGCAGCATTACTGCGCAGAGAATTAAATATTCGTCGGGAGATGATTATCAGACCGTACATAGATGTTCTTGCATTTCCAGACAGTTATCTTTTTGAGCGGTACCGTTTCACGTCACAGTCCATCATTTACATACACAACCTGATCCGTCCTTACATTTCCAACATTACCAACCGAAGTCATGCTCTCACATCCCAGCAGATATTGTGTGTTGCGCTGCGTTTTTTTTGCAAATGGGAGTTTTTTATACAACGTCGGAGATGCAGAGCACTTGAGCAAGGCAACTGTATGCAGAGCGGTCAGAAAAGTGTGCCTCGCCCTGAAGCGGCTACTACCATCTTTATCATTTTCAGCTCCTCTGCCTCCGTTAGAGGTGGCGGTGCTGGGCCACCACCCGTTTTACGGGTATCTGCTTTCTTTCTGTTGGCTGAGTAGAAGTCTGTGTTAGTTTAAATAGGCTTAATTATTTAACAGAACATGATATAGATGAGAAGACATTTATGTGTGTGAAAACAGCATTATGTTGGGGATAAAACAACTGTACAGTCAAACAGCCACTTAATATTTACAATGTAAAACATGACCAAAATGAGGTACCCCCATGAGATTATGCCGAGGTCTTACCTGTTTGAACAATGTTTTTATGTTTCAACTTAAGCTGCAGCCAAGTGCGCTTCTCAGCCAGGGTTGCACCTAAATTAAATAAATTAATAGGCTACCACTAAAGCAGTTTCCCCCTGTAATATTATTGTGATTGCAAATGACTACATTTAAACTTACGCATTGACCCGAGCGCCAATGTTCTCCAACGCCTTCTCCCTCTCTTTTGCCACTGCAGCGGTTTTACACTTCCTTCTAAAAACGTGCTCAAACTCACCGTATGAGCGCATTAATATTTCCAATTCCAGTGGGGTGAAAAACGTAGCCCTCCTCTTCCCCGTTGCCATGGTGACTCGTTGAATCAGGGCTCCATTGATGCTGTCTTTTTATACTTGTGGTGCACGTGCTTAACTCCAGGTTAAACTACTCCGAGTTGATTAAACTAACTCAAATCAGCTGTTCTGGAACCGAAAACTCAGAGTTTCCTATCTCAGAGTAGATCAACTCAGAGTTCAGGGTTAGACTCAGAGTTTGTTGAACCTGCTTTGTGAAACAGACCCCAGGACTGATGCAAATTTAAAAAACTGGTAAAAGAAAAATGGAATTTTTTAAATATATATATTAGTTTTATAGCATTTTGGAAATGTAAACAAGAGGTGGACACTTTTGGCCACGAACAAGCTGAGAGGGAGTTTTATCTACTTTGCCTTCCCTGCACAAAAATAACAATGCATAATAATCAATGTTGTTGTTAATCAGTTACATATCACAGACTGTGTTATTGACAATACAAGATAAACCGGTAGCACTGAGAAGATAGGCAGAGATCATTTTTGTGGTAGTTTTCCAACAAGCGCATTGTGCAAACAAATTGGCATTTGAGGGGTTAAAAAATTGAAAATGAATTAATTTTTTGTACTTATGACAAGAACTGATATTAGTTAAACATGTTATGCAGTAAAAGCAGCAAAAAACATACAAAATCCCAAAAATTACAGACTCAATCTGTTGGTGGCCATTTTTGGCCACGAACAAGCTGAGAGGGTAGTAAAAACGAACAAGGCCAGAGGGTTAAGAGTTTTGGACAAACTGACTATATTATTCTTCTAACAATTTGACATAATATAAATATGCCTTGCAATAATAATTGTGTCTTATTCTTTCTTATATGATTACACTTTGAAATGTATTCACCTGTGGTACACTGAAAGCATTTCACTTTTATGAGGCAATGAATCAACATTGAGAATAACCTTCAAAGTTGTGGTAAAACAAAGGATTTTCAAACACAGTCTTGAAAAGAATACAGGTTCCAGACTTACACAAGCATAAATATAAATATGCCAATGGACTTCCTGTGGTCAATAAACATAAAATAGAAACCACATCCTCATTTGTAGCGCATTTGGTTAAATATTTGTGGCCAAGACCCTTTTACGGACAGTGGCCATATTGAATTTAGGGAATTTGGGGGGTCCTGATATACCTAATCATAAATGTAAGTATTCCAGTGGGTTTCCTATTAGTCAAGTTCATTATATTTAGATTTTAACCTTTGTGGGATTTTTTGGGGGATTTGCTAAACTATACATTTTTGGAAAGGTTATTGTATAAGGAGTCAGAAAATCAATGTTTGCATTTGCCCAGATGTCTGTGTGGCAGCCATAATGAATTTTTAAAAATGGCCGCCGTAAAACTTTAATTTGTAATATCTCGGCTTCTTAATAAGCTGGAATGTTGATTTCAACTGCTAAACCCACATTTTCAGGGTCAGGGAATCCAATTTTGCTAGTTACAAAGCAACAAGATGTTAGCATATTAACCCATAGATGCATAAGTGGGTCAAAAATGACCCGTGTGGTTGTTTTCTTGCAATATCTTTGTAAAGAAAAGTTTGTGCAGCCATTCCACATTTTATTTTCGTGCCAGCCTTCCATGGGCCGACAACGCAGGAAGGTTCTCCCGCATAGGCAGGGCAACCTGGCTGCAGGTCTACCTCAAAGCAGATGAAGATATTGTCAGTGCTCTGCAGATGCTTTTGGATGAAGCAGATGTGACAGGACGTATGCTGTCAGCCCTGGAATCCTATATACGCTATATTGCCAAAAGTATTCGCTCACCTGTCTTGACTCGCATATGAACTTAAGTTACATCCCATTCTTAATCCATAGTGTCTAATATGACAGCTATAACAGCTTCAACTCTTCTGGGAAGGCTTTCCACATGGTTTAGGAGTGTTTATGGGAATTTTTGACCATTCTTCCAGAAGCACATTTGTGAGGTCACACACTGATGTTGGACAGGAAGGCCTGGCTCTCAGTCTCCGCTCTAATTCAAAGGGCCAAGCCCAGCTCCTGAAAAACAACCCCACACCATAATCCCCCCTCCACCAAACTTTACACTTGGCACAATGCAGTCAGTCAAGTACCATTCTCCTGGCAACCGCCAAACCCAGACTCATACATCAGATTGTCAGATGGGGAAGCGAGATTCATCACTCCAGAGTACATGTCTCCACCGCTCTAGAGTCCAGTGAGGGTGTGCTTCACACCACTGCATCCGATGCTTTGCATTGCACTTGCTGATGTTTGGCTTGGATGCAGCTGCTCGGCCATGGAAACCCATTCCATGAAGCTCTCTACGCACTGTTCTTGAGCTAATCTGAAGGCCACATGAAGTTTGGAGGTCTGTAGCGATTGACTCTGCAGAAAGTTGCAGAAAGCGACCTCTGCGCACTATGCGCCTCAGCATCCACTGACCCCGCTCCTTCAGTTTACGTGGCCTACCACTTAGTGGCTGAGTTGCTGTCGTTCCCAATCACTTCCACTTTATTATAACACCACTGACAGTTGACTGTGGAATATTTAGGGGCGAGGAAATTTCACGACTGGACTTGTTGCACAGGTGGCATCCTATCACAGTACCATGCTGGGATTCACTGGGCTCCTGAGAGCGACCCATTCTTTCACAACTGTTTGTAGAAACAGTCTGCATGCCTAGGTGCTTGCTTTTATACACCTGTGGCCATGGAAGTGATTGGAACACCTGATTTCAATTATTTGGATGGGTGAATGAATACTTTTGGCAATATAATGTATGTGCAGCTTACTCACCAAGCGGATCAACATCAAGGCAATCCCTCAACTGTGATGGCATCTCTTCCGCAAACATAGGGCAGAAAGTGACAAGCTCCCTCCAATACTTTGAGCTCTGACGTAGCACATCTTGAGAGTCCATGTACAAACAAGAGTATGGGCACAGGCAGCCATTGCTCTGCAGGATCCACAGCTGGATCCTCTGCAAAACGGATATTTCAAACACTTGGATGGCATGCTCAAACCAGTGACCACAGAGGTCCTCCCAGCCCCAAAGGCCATTTGTCCAATGCAAGTGTAAATCTGACAGCTCTTCTGGGAGGTGCTCCTGCAGAGCTAAGGACTTAGCCTGTACTGACATGTGTCAGTGCAGCAGCAGTGATGAACAATGATGATGACAATGACGATGACCATGACAGGGACGATGATTATTATGATGTGTAGACACTGTCTAATTAAAAAGGTTGCTTCATCATACTGTGGTCTAAATTTTCATGTAGATAGTTCCAGAATGTCCAAGTTTAACATTAGCTAATTTTAAACTCAAAGAAAACACTTTTCAATAAAAGGAACTATGAGTTATCTGACCAACTGCTTGTGATGTGTAGTTTCTTTTACCCATATTGTGGATATACACTGAACAAAAATATAAACACAACACTTTTGTTTTTGCCCCCATTTTTCATGGGCTAAACTCAAAGATCTACAACTTTTTCTATATACACAAAAGATCAATTTCTCTCAAATATTGTTCACAAATCTGTCTAAATCTGTGTGAGTGAGCACTTCTCCTTTGCCGAGATAATCCATCCCACCTCACAGGTGTGGCAAATCAAGATGCTGATTAGACGGCATGAATATTGCACAGGTGTGCCTATGGGGCCGTCCAGACGAAAACGCTCTTTACTGTAAACACACATGTATTGCATCGTATTGGCTGATCATCCGAAAACGCAGCCCTCGCGTTCTCATGTGGACTGCGAATCTGCATACTTTCCGAAACGATGACGCCATCGCCCCACCCTTCGACCTCTGAACCCCATTTTCATCTTCTTCTTGTTGTGTTCGGATTCTCTGTCTACTGTCTGTTTGCGTGCAAGCTTTATGCGCACGTTCCGACTCTTCTTCTCCGTTTTTGGTGAATTTCAAGTGCCACCTATAGACCTGGAATATGAACTACAGCGTTTTGAGTCATTTTCAGAAAATCCGTCTGGACGCAAATATTCTTGAAACGATACCAAGGAAAGACGGAGAAAAAAATGATCGTTTTGGTACATGTGGACTCAGCCTTACGCTGGCCACAATAAAAGGCCACTCTGAAACGTGCAGTTTTATCACACAGCACAATGCCACAGATGTCGCAAGTTTTGAGGGAGCATGCAATTGGCATGCTGACTGCAGGAATGTCCACCAGAGCTGTTGCCCGTGAATTGAGTGTTCACTTCTCTACCATAAGCTATTTCCAAAGGCGTTTCTGACAATTTGCCACTACATCCAAACGGCCTCACAACCGCAGACCATGTGTAACCACACCAGCCCAGGACCTCCACATCCAGCATGTGGATCCTCCAAGATCATCTGAGACCAGCCACCCGGACAGCTGCTGCAACAATCGGTCTGCATAACCAAAGAATTTCTGCACAAACTGTCAGAAACCGTCTCAGAGAAGCTCATCTGCATGCTCGTCATCCTCATCGGGGTCTCAACCTGACTGCAGTTTGTCGTCGTAACCGACTTGAGTGGGCAAATGCTCACATTCGATGGCACCTGGCACGTTGGAGAGGTGTTCTCTTCACGGATGAATCACGATTTTCAATGTTCAGGGCTGATGGCAGACAGCGTGTGTAGCGTCGAATGGTTGAGTGGTTTGCTGATGTCAGCGTTGTGGATCGAGTGGCCCATGGTGGCGGTGGGGTTATGGTAGGGGCAGGTGTATGTTATGGACAACAAACACAGGTGCATTTTATTGATGCCATTTTGAATGCACAGAGATACCGTGACGAGATCATGAGGCCCATTGTTGTGCCATTCATCCACGACCATCACTTCATGTTGCAGCATGATAACGGCCCCATGTTACAAGGATCTATACACAATTCCTGGAAGCTGAAAACATCCCAGTTCTTGCATGGCCAGCATACTCACCGGACATGTCACCCATTGAGCATGTTTGGGATACGACATGTATACGATACGTATATGACAGCGTGTTCCAGTTCCTGCCAATATCCAGCAACTTGGCACAGCCATTGAAGAGGAGTGGACCAACATTCCACAGACCACAATCAACAACCTGATCAACTCTATGCGAAGGAGATGTGTGTGAGGCAAATGGTGAGGCAAATGTGGGTGAGGCAAATGGTGGTCACATCAGATACTGACTGGTTTTCTGACCCCCCAGGACCCCCCCAATAAAGCAAAACTGCACATTTGTGATTAAAAAAACCCATATTTTTTGAGGAACATGGAATATTAAATGTGAACAACATTTTATTACAATGATATTGCAAGAAAACAACCACACCGGGTCATTTTTGACCCACTTATGCATCTATGGGTTAATATGGTAACATTTTGTAGCTTTGTAACTAGCACAATTGGATTCCCTGACCCTGAAAATGTGGGTTTAGCAGTTAAAATCAACATTCCAGCTTATTCAGAAGCCGAGATATTACAAATTAAAGTTTTACGGCGGCCATTTAAAAAAATTCTAAATGGCCGCCACATAGACATCTGGGCAAATGCAAACATTGATTTTCTGACTCCTTATACAATAAACTTTCCAAAAATATATAGTTTAACAAATCCCCCCAAAATTCCCACAAAAGTATATAGTGAACCTGACTATATGGTCTAAAAAGGTAAAATAGACATCAAGTTTGTATTTGTATCTCATCTGGCTCAAAAGCTATGGCTGAATCCCTTTCAGACGGCGGCCATATTGGATTTGGCCGCCATCTTGGTCTCAGGGACCATTGGCTCGGGCGCCCTGCCTCAACCACTGCATGCTGCTTATTGTACATGTCAGGGAACGCAATGTTTGAAAAGTAGTTGTGGGAGGGCATCGAGTACTGTTTGTCCCCAGAGTGTTTACATCTTCCGAAATCCCTCATGTTGCCATATCTTTGGCTAGGTGATATGTGATAGCCGCTGTGATCTCCTGTCTACTGGAGTTTGGTGGGTATGGCGTTGCATTGCACAAGGTTCCGGTTATTGACGTCTGTGTTTGTTTCTTGCCTGGTACAGCTTCACCGTGCTGTACTTTGTGGTGACGTTTAAGGTGACTGTAGAGATTTTTGGTGTTGCCGTGTGGTGCTGCAGCGAGGGCAAAACACACTTTGCACCTCACACTGTTTGTCATCGTCTGGCTTAAATCCAAAATACTTACACACTGCCGAATGCGAACCTTTTTTGGGCACGAGGTAGGTTCGGATGGGTGGGTGACTCTCGCCACTACCGCTTGGGTATTCGTCGCCATCCATTCAACCCTCCTTACCGCAGACTTTCCTCCGCATTGACTCTCACTCACTCCTTCCAAACACTCAACAGCAGGCGGGCTTCCTCCACTGAATCACATGTTGTAAAGACGCTTTACCATAGGTTGAGGGAGGAGGCAGCAGCAGTGCTGCGTTTGGGGGCGCTTCAAAAACTCCAGGAGGAAATAGGAGCATTTGTTTGTGATGCAGCTCGAGATATAAAATGCTTCAGAATCGCTGTGTGTAGAAATGAGATCACGATTTTTGAACGATTCAGCCCTAATCCGATAGATAAATGTATGTGTGAATTCTAACTTTTGGTCATCTGCCAAATTTATCCTCCCAACAAATAGGTGGCAGCATATTATTACAGTAACTGTGATACGGCGATATGAATCAGGAGCAAGCAAAAGAAAGAAAAAGTCAAAATAAGAGGAGGCTCGTGCTTCACTTGAAGGTGGGTATGTTGTTGAAATGAAAAAGAAAAACTTTCTGGCTTAAACACCCCAGCTGCTAGCCTGCTAATCATGAGACAGAAGAGAGGATAATTCTGTCTAGATGTGGACTGGAGATTACATTTTCCAGCGGCCCTGATTATCATTTATTGAATGTCTTGTTAACTGCATATACCTTCACCTCTGTTGAAAAAGGAGTGGTTAATTGACCAGTTGGTGGTCATATGTTGGCTCAGGTTTATAGCCTATCAATCTATGCTAGCAATAGAAGTTTTGGGCTATTTTTATGGAGGTAAAATGTCGCCATCTCTTGGTGAATTTAATTCAAAAAAGTCATATAAGATTAGATAAGATAAGATACAAAAGTACAACATGTACAAATAGGTATATAAAAATATTTAAGTACAGAAATATCACCAAATCAAATCATAATGAATATTATCATTAGTTGTAGTCGTATTTGCATTAATTGCATTTTAATCTTTGTGAGGATAGTATTTACATTAATTTTTCAATTCAACCAGTTGATCCTGCTCTGTGGCCAGCACACCTATCAGACGTCAGTTGGGTTGAATTTGTGCACGAAGGGCCTTTAATTAACTATACATTTTATAAATACCATTTATTAATTATATGGTGTTAAATATCACATTTCAGTGGGTCTAGGATGTGGGTGGTTTGGATGTCTGCTAAGTCATATACTATAAATATTTAATTCATGTCCTCAGAGATCCGTGATTTCATGTGTAATCACTTGTGTTTTAGACTTAGACTTAGATTTAGACTTTATTGTCATTCAATGTGCAACAAATGAACACAGAATTCAATTTCGTTTCAGGGGCTCAGCATAGAATTAGAATATGAAAGTATATTTTGAAAATACCACAATAAGAATAAGAATAAGAATAATAAATATTAAAAGCAGAAACATACCCATAGAAAGTGCAGATTAGTGAAAGTGACATTTTTTGAGATTAGGTAGTGCACATATTTTAAGGTGACATTTGTCACAATTGCTGCAGAACCTCTTTCCAGAGGCCAGCATGGAAAACAGTCCATGGTGAGGGTGGGAGGAGTCTCTGATAACATTCCGAGTTCTGGACACGCAGCACTGAGCAATGTCCTGAATAGAGGGGAGAGAAGTCCCAATGATCTTCTCCACTGTCCTCACCTCTCTTTTCACATTTCTCCAGTCAGCGACTTCGCAGCTTCCACACTACATGGAGATGTAGCTGGTCAGGATACTCTCTATGGTGCTCCTGTAGAATGTAGTGAGGATGGGCAGGGGCAGGAGGGCTCTCTTCATCCTTCACAGGAAGTGCAGATGTTGCTGTGCCTTCTTGACCAGTGCTGCAGTGTTCACAGACCAGGTGAGGTTGTCTGTGATGTGCAGCCCCAGGAACTTGGTGCTGCTGACCACCTCCACAGCCGTGTTATTGATGAGAAGTGGAGCGTGGCTGAGCTGCTTCTTCCTGAAGTCGACAATGATCTCTTTAGTTTTGTCCACGTTCAGTATCGAGTTGTTTTTGCCACACCAACCAACCAGCTGCTCCACCTCCTCTCCGTAAGCCAGGTCGTGGTCATCCCTGATGAGGCCCACCACTGTTGTGTGGTCCGCAAACTTCACAATGTGGTTGTTGGTAGCCCTTGGGACGCAGTCGTGAGTCATCAGAGTGAACAGCAGGGGGCTCAGGACACAGCCTTGATGGGAGCCTCTGCTGAGGGTGATGACACTGGAGGTATTCTAACTGACCGGCACTGACTGTGGTCTTTCAGTGAGGAAGTTTAACAGCCAGTTGCACAGGGGGGTGCGGAAGCAAAGTGGTCCCAGTTTGTGTACCAGATGCTGTGAAATGATGGTATTAAATGCTGAAGTCCAGGAGCAGCATCCTAACATGAGTGTTGTAGAGCTACATTATCCTTATCTGTGTTGCAGCAATACCAGCATAAACTGAACCTTTAAACCATCCTGTCATGTTATTCCTATGGAATGTGATTTCTTTGCACTAGACTGCAGAGATGGATGAATATGAGGACCAGCAACAGGAGCTGGAGAAGGTGTGTAACCCAATCATCGCTAAACTGTACCAGAATGCTGGTGGCATGCCAGGAGTAATGCCCAGTGGAATGCCAGGCAGCTTCCCTAGAGCTGGTGTTGCTCCCACCAGTGCCTGGCTTGTTCATATCCCTGAATACTAAATGAGCATGAACATTCCCAAAGACCTAAAACCAGTCATATTAATGATAAATTATGTTTCTGTGTGAACAAATGAAGAATGTGAGGAAAACACTGTCTGTCATGTTGGAGCCCAGAACATTAAATTATGACTGAAGCATGGGTCTTTACAGTTGGGTTATTTTAACATTTCATGTTGCTTTGTGCTCTTGTACTGAGCACACAGTTATTCAGTGGACTTAAATGTGCAATATGTAGGAATTTACGATTAAAACATGAAACAATTAACTAAAATAATCAACCAAATGTGAGAAATAACTGTTTTGACTGTTATGTCAAAGAAATCTATGTACTATGTTGCAGATATATCTATTGAAGTTTGCATGCTAACCACCTAGCCCCTATTGATTTTCTTCCTCATGAGGTGATAGTTTGATAGTAAACAAAACCCACACTTCTCTGGTGGGTGCTTCCAGTCGGGGCAGAGTTGGCTAATATTACCGCTAGCAAAAAGGTTAACTGAACTTGATAGATATTGGCAGCTTCATTCTGATGTTATTCTAGTGATATGCTGGCTCTAAATGTTTGTTTGGAGTGTGATTCGACAGCTGGCTAATTCTTACCAACTGCACCTCAAGTTTGTTGTGAACATGTTGGGGATTCAACTAGCTGCCTCCAGTCATTTCAATGAGGTAAGGGCAGCAGAGGCGAAGTGGTTTCAACAGGTGGTTGGACTAAGAAGCAGTTGCTGCCCATGTGAAGGGCGCTAGCCTCATATAAAAACAACCAGAAGAAAAACTGGGCACAGGATATTTATGAATTTCTGTTCTGCACATAGTCTAAAAATAGCATGGACAGTTAGCAGTTTACACAAGACATAAATAAACTGATGGAGAAAAAAATCTGGTTGTTATGACATTAAATCCATTAAATCATTCATTTTGAGTTTGTGTTTTGACCCATAGAGCTTGTTGTAGTGTCATAGTTACAGTGCTGCATCAGCAGATTGAGCAAACAAACTGTTTTAGTAAACTAAACAGCATGTTGTGAGGAATTTCAGACGCTCTGGCTGAGTTTTGGGGAGACGTATCATTGTCTCTCTCTCTCTACACTGTAAACCCGAACACTACTACTAACTCAAAAGTATTGTGAAACAACAAACAAAATCCGCTATCAGGTCAACCCAACTTTAAATTACTAAGTGTTCCGAACGAGGAATGCAGTTATAATTTCGTGCTACTTAAATTGTCTGAGCGATCATCACGACCTTACTCAAAACCTTTGAATGCACGGAGGCGTGCAACGTAATGACGTCATTGCGCCATTACGTTGGCGGCACCGAACGAGGCAAAAATCAAACCAACATGGCGGTCGTGAAGCGAGGGGAGTGCATCGGCTGCTGAAGTTAAGAAAACTTGTAAGTATAAGGGTAAAGTCTTCCAAAACTCACTTGCATGTTGTTTAATTGCATAAATGCCACAACGAAATAGTTTTTGTTGTTGTTTTTTGTTTGTCTGCGCTTTATTTTACACATTCAGCGTAACACGCGGTCACAGTTACCGCTCTTTGGCGAGGACGTGTTGCGAACTGAGTGCAATAATGACGATAAATATTTTCAGTCGACGCTATTTTTATTCTTTATAATTGTGTTTCTGCTGGTAAAGTTAACATTTGGTTGAAAATAAGCCGGTATGGTCCGGTAAAGCCGCCTCCCCCTCGAAGTAAGAAGACAGTGTGTGTGTGTGTGTGTGTGTGTGTGTGTGTGTGTGTGTGTTTGTTTGTTTGTGTGGGGGGGTGGGGACGAGTCCGGTGTTAGTATAAGTAACGGCAGTAGTGGTAGTAGTCGTAGTAACGTGGCCGGGGCATGATAAGGGGAAGTCCGGTGCTGCTCAGTGAGCAGTTTTTGCACTTGTTTACAAATTAAGCGTAACACGCGGTCACAGTTAACATTACGTTACCACTGGTCTTTGGTGAGGACGTGTTGCATGAACTGACTGGAAAGGGTTCACAGTCTGTGTTTTAAAATGTATAAATTACTTTATTTATTTCTAGCTAAAATATTCTAATTAGAAATTTGGACTGCATTGTTTGAGTGGTTTCAGAGTGCTATTTTTATGTCATCCCACAGGATCAAACACCTGAGACCAGAGAAGAGCACTGAGAGCAGTGAATGGCACAGAACCTCTGGTAAACATCTATCTTGAAAGACACTGAAGAAGACTTTTGTTTGAGTAATGGAGTGGAAGTGCAAATTGTGTATTGTGTCTGCAGACACCCGGGCACAGTTATTCCGGCACTATCGCTTGAAACACAGCCATTACTCTAGAGTTAGCCCTCTACCATGTCTCCATGACTCTTGTATTTGTACATTTCTGTCCTTTAATGCCTTGAAAATTCATTTGTCACGGTTTCACAGAGATGTGTGTAGTTATTGTGTAATACTTAGTTGTATACTTAATTTTTGAATGGGCAGCTATATAAGTATTCAGAAATAGTTACCAGGGTACTTTTGCATTTTCCAGACTGAGGAATCAGAGGAGCCAGACATCGGGGACACACCCATTGGTATTGTCACGATGATCAGAGAAAGAAGTGCATCTCCCGTTCACTTCAGTCCCGTATCCACAGCCATTGTGGTGGAAGATGAATTCATCATGAGGGACATTGCCACGTTTGCCGATGCATATGTGTTACTGTTTGGGCTGGTGTATGTGTTACATCTCGACTACCCAAAGAAGCTCGTTGGCACCTTCACTTTCATACAAAAGGTTCTAATGGGGTTGGATGACGGTGCACCCCTGAAACCTGCTCTGCTCTCTTTGAAAAATGACCTGCTTACAGTGTAGACGTTACCTGTATGATGTAGCATGTTTGTTGTTACATTGATTTAAGATGTGCCTGTTGTCCTCCTGTTTCGAATGGTCCTTCTTTCCCTCCTTTCTCCCCTCTTCCACCATCATTTCCTTTCCTTCTTCCTTCCTAGACCCAATCTGTTCCCTTTGCTTTCTTTCTTTTTTCTTTCCTCCCTCCCTTCTTTCCCTACATCTTTTCTTCTTCTTCCTTCCTCGACCCAATCTGTTTACTTTGCCCTGACTTCTTTCCTTCCTTTCTCCCTTCTTTCTTTGCACCATCCTTTTCACTTCTTTCCTCCCTTCTTTCCCTACATTCTTCTTCCTGCCATGATCTAATCTGTTCCCTTCCTCCATCTTTCTTTCCTTCCTTTCTTGACCCAGGAGGACAACAAGAGGGATATTAAACAGTTTTTTTTCTGCTTATGCAGATATACACTAACTTCCAAAAATGCACCAGGGTGAGTGCAGGAGAAAAATAATGCACCAAAAGGGTGTGTCTGATTTGTTTACCTGGAGAAACAGTTTTTGTTGGCCTCTCTTTTCAAAAGGCATAGATTTTAAATCTATAAATTTTCTTTTTGGTTATTTATTTGATTTATTTTTTATTCATGTGCAATGACTTGATATCTGATATCCTGATATTTACTTTTTGGTTATTTATTTAATCATTTCAAATTATTTATTTCCTTGAATGGCCATAGATGTAAAAAAAAACTTGAAGATGCTGTTTTGAAAGGCCATACCTTTACACTGAGCACAAGTTCCCAATGCTTTTATACAAACATTTAAACATTTGCAGTGATTTATACATAACCATACAAATCTGTTTTTATATAATGTATGTGTGGATGTATATGTTGACGGTTCATGATATGCAAGGTATCCTTCAACCAAACGGGGTGTGTTTACATTTTCAGATTGTGCATTTGTTGGCCTGGTTTTACTGGCCTGGTTTTACAAGTTGGATGTCCATGGTTAACATACAGATGTGTGTATGTGGTGTTTGTATACTTACAGCTCTGTTGCTGTGACCAAAGTGGTTTGGAGAAAAAGAATAAAATCTGAATAAAAACATTGAAATATTCTACATTTTTGTGTGAAGAAGTTTATTTGAGTATTCTGAACTTTAAAAAAAATAGTAGTTTATGAGCTTTGTAAAATTCTTTTTGGTTACTAACCAGTATATTTTTTGAGTTTAAAGATGTTGATCAATTAAGTACAATATCATCATAACAAGTCATTACAAAAAAATTAAAACGTATATACAAATTAAAACAAATGTTTTAAGTACAGTACACTCGCAATTTTTTTTTATAATAAGTAATATTTGAGTGTAAATGATGTAAAAATATGTAAGTACAAACTTACTTAAATATTCTAATTTACTTACTCAAAAACTTTGAGGTAATCGGTTTCCACAAAAGTTTTGAGTATTCTGAACTTATTCGGGTTTACAGTGTATAACGTTACTGTAAAGATGCACATTTAGATAAAGAAATTTGGCTTCAATTGATTTAATATGAAGTGGTACTACAGTACCGACGTACTTAAGTCCGTACCCTTAAAAGTACAGAGTTTAGTGCCAAACCCTACCCAGGTCACAACTTTATGTATAGAAATCTAGACAAAACGTTCAAAAGCAGCCCCTGCTCATCATCCTCAGGCAGAGGAGTGAAGAGACGTTTCAGGACAAAAACAATGGGTGACCCATTACTTTACAGGTTGGTAATTATAAAGTTATATGAAGAAAGGTCTTATATTTAAACTGTCACCATAGTTGTATCATATTATAGTTAACCCGTAATTGTCTCTCCACCGACTGTAAAGGGTAGTGCATTGTTTCTTTCAAACATAGGTAGTTTTAACATCGATCAGAGCATGGTATTAAGAACTTAAGCTGTTATTTCCAATGGTCTGTGTAGCCTGCCCCATCACCCATTTGGATGAAATATGTAAACATTTTCCAAGTACCATGGGGTGGAAGTAAGCAATTACAACTACTATAATTACTGTAATTAAGTCTTAACCGGGCGGTACTTGTGCTTTTTTCTACTTGTACTTAAGTATACACCATGTAAAGTACTTTTAAAGTCATAATTGAGTACAGAGTACATTTTGGATCAATATCCAAACCTTTTATCTGCAATTTTGTGGCAAGTTAGGCTATCTGATCACCAACAGGCCAATAAAGAGATGGACAGAAAAGCACATCTGCAGCAGGCACAGGTTTGGAGAGGTGACCATGGCCACCAAGCAGAACATGCACAGGAGTTGTGGCTAATTAAGACTGATTGATTTGGAGAAAGAAACTCTTTTAATTTAATCACTGATAATGCATTATACATAAACCGTTAAAAAGTAACTAGACTGAGTTTTACGCAAGTATTATTTTAATACCAGTCATTTTAATAATTGAGTCATATTTTTAGTAATGTTCTTGTACTTGAGCACAGATTGTCAGTTCTCTTTCCAGCACTGCCAAATACCAAATCAACCACATGAAAGATACATTTGTAATGGAAGTACTATATATTTTAGTTTAACACCTATCTTCATTGTCCAAAATGACATCAGTGCACCGAAACTGTAAAGTACACTGGAAATGTAAAAATTATAAATTACCCCAAGTGTCTTTTTCTGCATCTTTCTCTGTATAAAAAATCTCAGCACATTCCTGACAATATGCTGATACCACTTTATCTGTAGATGGCCACTCCTGGCCAATTATATCATCTAACCAATTTAGCAGTTAGTCTATACCGCTAACTTCAACGGTATTAGCAAATGAAAAAAAAAAATTATATATATATATATATATATATATATATATATATATATATATATATATATATATAGTGTGTTTGAGCTACAAACAAACATAACAGCCTTACCTGCATAAACCTTCAGAAAAGATTGCCATCATTTCTTTGAACTGTTACTCACAATTTATCCATGACAAGGATGAGTAAACTCACCTGTAGATGAATTGAACCCTATGTGTAAATGTAATTCAAGACGGCTCAATGCTTACAAATATTCATAAACAGCGCCAGTTTACAAACCATAATAGATGTTGCCCATATTATGCGACCTTGTACCGCGTTCTCTCAGTTACACCAAGCGCCAAGTCCCCGGATGAAAACAATAAACATTAAGACTGGATGGGTTTGCCCTGTGCCTGAAGGCCCAGGACATTTATTGAAACATAAAACACATTTGCACGTTTTGTAGCAGCATTGCGAAACTAAAAACAACTTCAGAATTGGTCCACATGAACATGTGATAATTTTTTCCAAGGCTTTCATCATCCCGAGCCTTCATAAAGCGACTCAATTTTCCAGAGCCAACGACCCAACAGTGGCGACTGAGCAGTTTATAAATAGTCCCGATGAAAAGCGAGTGTATGTTGCCATTGTTGAAACAAACACGAAACACAACACCCCATTTGAAAAGTTGTTTATCCAAAAAATAAACACCGACATGAAAAACTGGCTGGCTCCGTGCTGAGCCCTTTGTCCCGGCTCTTTCCGGGCCTGTGAGTAGTCTTTTACTTGCTCTTCGCTGGTTTCTCCGTCTTCTTAGGGAGGAGGACAGCCTGGATGTTGGGTAGCACTCCTCCCTGGGCGATGGTCACTCCTCCCAGCAGCTTGTTGAGCTCCTCGTCGTTGCGCACGGCCAGCTGGAGGTGCCGGGGGATGATCCTGGTCTTCTTGTTGTCCCTTGCTGCGTTGCCTGCTAGCTCCAGAATCTCAGCGGTCAGATACTCCAGCACGGCCGCCAGATACACCGGAGCTCCAGCGCCGACGCGCTCCGCGTAGTTGCCCTTGCGCAGGAGCCTGTGGACTCGACCCACCGGGAACTGGAGTCCAGCCCGGGAGGAGCGGGATTTAGCCTTTGCTCTGGCTTTGCCTCCGGTTTTCCCTCTACCAGACATGGTCGTGAAATGTGTGTTTACTGACCGAGATGCACCGTTACACGACAGCGGGTGGAAGAAATTGAACCATTACGTAATATGTGTGTGTAAAGGAATATAAACCGCAACGGCTTTTCCGATTGGTGCACTAAAACTGGAACACACGAGCCAATTGTACAGCGCGTCCTCCCATAATGCCTGTCCTCTGGTGAATGGTGGTCCAATCGCAGAGAAGAAATGGCACACACACATTTGCACAACCATGTTATAAAAAGGGGACTCGCATGTGGGCGGTGTTGTGCGCTGTCCGTTCTTGCCGTAACGCCGACCAAACAAAAGAGAAAATCCCGGATCCTGCGAAATCAGCCCCTGTTCCTAAGGCTCGAAAAAGGCCGTGACCAAAACCCTGACGAAAGGAGTCAAAAAGTGCCGCAAGTGCAGAAAAGAAAGCTATGCTATTTACGTGTATAAGGTACTTAAGCAGGTGCACCCAGACACGGGAATATCTTCCAAGGTTATGGGCATCATGAACTCGAATGTCAACGACATCTTCGACAACAAGACAAGTGTATAGCCCCCCTTCACTGTGCCGAGTGTTTCCCTACCAAAACAGCATTTGTGATTTTGCACCATTGCGGGTTTTCGAAAAGAATTAACGCCAATTTAACCCATGCCTTATGTTGAATGTCTTCATTCATAGAAACTGTAACCTGCCATTGTTTTTACACTCAATATTTCGTTGTTTTTAAGCTGTAACGGTTTTAGGAAGTAGCTAATTTAATACATTCTGAATGAATGTAAGTCAGCTCTGAAGGTTTAAGAGCTATATATTTCTATATATGGGTCGTTCTAGAATTGGAGATACATTTGCCTTCTACCTGATAAACCCTTTGTTATTTATTTAAAATAAAAAAGGCTTTATTTAATCAGATTTGAATACACACACACACACACACACACACACACACACACACACACACACATAGTACAGGTTAGTTAGATCATGTGCTTTCATCATTGTGGTGTTGAATAAAGCCTTTTGAGCCTTCTTGCTGTCTGTTTAATATAGTACAAGAGTGAATGTTGCCAACCTTTACACTGTCAAGAACTCCAAAATCCTTCAACCATTGCTAGCTGTTATTGTAAATTTGGTTGTAGTTATTAAGTTAATTATTAATCAGAGTTGTAAACAGTTTAGTACCCTTTTTATGTGACCGATGTGGTAAATTCGCTATGTTTTCCCTTCTTCAAGGGTGGTGCAAGTCAGAGACCCTGAGTCTGAGGTGATCTGATGAAAATTGGATCATATTATTTATCATAATTATCCCTGGTAATCATTAATTATCATTGATAGCCAAATTTAACCTAAATCTCCCTTTTAATGTTGCATAAGCACTACTTAATTGTGCCTCCTGCAATGCAAGGCCCAACATAAACTAACAGTAGATTAATTATTTGTCGAATCTGTTGCTGTGATATTGCAGTGAATCTCTCATTCAGTTTTTTAAAAAACAACATGAAAATCCATAAAATTCTGTTTTTAGACATGCTATATGCTAGCTGGTTTGAGGTTGGCACAAACAGGTGGAAAATGTAAACTCTTTTACAGTCAATTCTGTTGATGGTTTAAATAATTGAATGATAACTGAGTTGACGATGAGTAACAGAGCTAAATGTTCCCAATCACATTTAAGCATTTAGCAATATTTTACACTTATTGTGGATTTTGGATGATGAACATTACAGGTTATTATTATCATTATTATTTCTTTATTTGAACAGGGACAGTGCACAATAAAACATTAACCCTGTATATGGGTTTTAGCAAGTTGTTATTTTCCGCCCGGTTAAGGAAATAATTAATAATAATAATTATTTAATTAAAAAATAAGAATATCTTTTTCAAATGAAGTTGTCAATAGCAGAAAGGCAACGACAATACAGGTTACGGCGAGATGCCGACCCTGTAAGGAAGACAGAAAATGTGCAAAAAGACAGAAATAGATGGCACAAAAGGAGAAATGCAGGGCAGACAAGCACACTGGCTGATCAGGATGAAAGGGAGAAAAGGTACAAGCGCAGGTATTAGAGAGAGACCCAGCAGAGGTGCAAAGCAAAAAAGAAGAGACTAGTAGAGATAGCGATACCACAGAGTCCTGAACCAGACCCTGAACCACAGACATTCAGGTTAGATTAGTGCATAGGTCCAAGAGTTTATTATAAAGGTTAACTGTACAGTTCATAGGTAGATTGAGAGAAGTGTAGTACTTTGATTATTGTTTCTCAAAGGTACACTACATAATGTATGCATTTTTTTTTTATACATTTTGATTAAAGGTCCAACCCGTAAGTTTTTTATAGTAGCAATTTGGTTTTATAGTCCTGTAATCTTGAACTTGAGGACTTTAGAAGGGCAATGTAACACCATTGTAACCCAAAACACAAGCCTGTTTAGCGCTAAAGCTTTCAAAGACAAATGGAAACATGGCTTAAAGTAAATCTGAAACTCATTAACTCTCTTTCTCTTTGTTTGTTCGTAGGCCCGTAAAAAAAAGAAATGTGCATAGTTCAACTTTAATTATAAATACCCATTTCTTTGAAATATATTACTTATTGTTAAGAATTGACGAGTGTGCCTTTAAGTTAGCTGCCCACATTCTAAGTACGCTCAAAAATATGAATTGCAACAGGCTACTGTAAATAAAATTTGAATTTTGTTTTTATCCTCTCAGACAATAGATTCAGGGCGAAGAAAAATAAAACGGGAGAACTCCAAATTATACAGAGAAATTGAAAAGAAAACAACCGATGTTCGAAAATCCATCCAGGGGATGACATGTGTGTCTAATTCCCCTTGATCAAAAACAGATAGGAAGACATAATGTCCCTGCAGAGCTTCAAAGAACTCTCTTTTTTTCATTTTGCACTGATAATTAATATCAGACAAAAGTACCAAGACACTAATGAAGTGAAAGAGTGTCAGAAGATAGCATAAATAATGTCTGGAAAGATCCTAAAAAATTGCAATCTACAGAAAACAAAACAGACCTCACTTGGTTTATCAAGAAAGTGGTTCGGCAAGAGGAACAAAAGTGAACTGGCATTTCAAAGAAGAAAATATCGATCAACACAGAGCAAGTTCCAGAAGAAGATAGAGGAATTTTTTTTGAGAGATGATGTGAGCCGCTTGACTGCAGGAAAAGACAAACCATTACAAGGGGAAAAGCAAAAATGCAGAAAAGGTTTCTAAATGATACCATAAAAAATCTTCATTGCAAATTCCTTCTTGAGAATCCATCAAGTCAGCTGTTATATGCACTTTTCTATTGCATGTGTCCTTTCTGGGTTGTCCACCCATCCATATCTGACAGAGAAACATGTCTCTGTAAAGTTCATGAAAAGATCTTCCTTGTACAGAAAATTCATACACTCAAACTAATTGGGACATCTGACTTGGAAATCATTGCAAACTCAATATGCTGTGACCCTGCAAGCAAAAAATGCATGTATGGAGATTGTGCCAAATGCAGAGGCAATGTCTATCAGCTCAACCGTGACTATGATGCTGAGGCTCCAGTGAGATTTGTTCATTGGAAACTGATCTGGAGAAAAGTGAGAAAGAATCACAGCTAGTCTCAATGTCTGTGAAAAAGGAGATAGAGAGTTCTCTAGGAGATATGACTGAGATGTTTCAGAACTAGCTGAGGGTTTTCACAAGACATCAATTTAACATTAAAATGTAATACCTACACTACTGTGAGCTCAAGAAAAACATGAAATCTCTTGAGTGTTTGATACACATGGATTTTCTGAAAACTATGCATGCAAATTGTCAGAAGAGATTCAAGCAGTTCACTTTGCATTCTCTCAGCAGCAAAAGAGAAAAGTCCACCTGCTATATGGACACACCTGTCACCTATCCTAGATCATGTGAAAACCCACCATCCATCAGTAACTTTGGTAAATTTTTTTAGTGATGGACCATGTACCCAATACTGCCAAAAGGGTCATTTCTACACAGAGTTGTTCAAGAAGGGCTTCAAGAAAGGCACATGGATCTTCTTGGAAGCAGGACATGGAAAAGGTGCTCCAGATGGAGTAGGTGGGAACAGCAAACAATATGGTCGGTGAAGGAAAAGACATTCCAAATGCCAAGCAACTGTATGACTGTCTACTGAATGCTGAGACCTATATACAGCTGTTCTACATCGATGAGGAAACTGTGGACAAAGTTGTACAGAAGATGCCAAAACGACTCCCCATGGTTCCTTCAACAATGCACCTCCATCAGATGATCACTCTCACACCAGGAAAGGTCATCTACAGAGATGTCAGATGTCTCTGCTCAACAAGGCAGACTCATGAGTGTACATGTCACAACACACAAAGGTTTGAATTTGATGTTGAGCCCATCCGTTTTGACACCAAAAGGCTCCAAAAGCAGTCCACAAATGAATTCAAGTGGGAAAGTGACGATATCTTTGTGTGTCATCAAATATGATGATGAGATTTATCCTGGGACCATTGTCGAAGTCAATGAGACCCATGTAAAAGTCACATGCATGCACATAGTAGGGAGAAATTGCTTTTCTGGTCAATCCATGTGGATATTTTGTTGGATCTCTTTGATGATGTCCTCAGAATTATCCCAAAACCAACCTCAGTGACGTTACGTCATGTAGAAATAGACAAAGAAATATGGGCAGAAATTGCTAATGACTGAGCTGACTGTGTGTGTGAGGGACTAAGTATGGTGATGTTGTCAAAGGTTATTTGACTGGTCAGTGTGCTTGCCTATGGTCTGGGCAAGTTGGGTTTTATTCCAAGCTATCAGTCAGAAACATTTTAAAGCCGTTTTACTTTCCAGATCAGTAATACATGAAACATATGCAGTTATTATTCAGGAAATTCTGTAATCAATGTATCTTTACATGTAATAAAATAGTTGTTTTTTACATTTAGAAAAGGTTTTAAAAGTTTCAGAGTCAGCAGAAAATATTTTGTATTTGGTCAACTCTCTTTGTTTAGGGTTTTTGCTTTTAAAATGATGATTAGATATGTTTTTATTGTGGAAAAAATGACCAGAAGCTGGGTCATAACTAACATTCCTACTACATGAAATTTCGAAGCATTTAATACATTTTTAATGATATGTTAAGTTAAAATGCCCAAAGTCTTGGCAACTTCTCAGTTGAATGGAAGTGACAGCCTTACTAGATTAAAACTTCAATTAATGGCTGTTGAGACAGAAGTTATCTTGGGGAAGACAGGGGTTTAAATTGTAGTATTTGTTGATTAGTTGCCAACTCTCCCGGTCAGTAATTTCTCCTGTTAATCTCCCGATTTTACAGTAAATGAAACAAGTAAGATTGTGTCCCTATATTTGTTGCAGTATCTGGCAACCCTCACGTCTTGATGATGACGTGATTTTTGTCTGTTTAATATCACGAGCGAATGGGGAATTTAAGTTGCACACAATATTCTGTGGATATCTACTCGGGTCCAGCTGAGACTTTACTGAGGTTCCCCCAGTGTCAGCAGCAGGAGGACGGTTAGCTCACCTCTCAGAGTCTTGCGCTGAATCACTGGAGACTGATTTAGGGACCGTCATTAAATTACTTAGCATAAATATATGAATACAAAATAACTGCTGTTTTTTAGAATATCTTTCATGTCATGTGACCCAGTGACTCCATACCAGCTGCAGATTGTATCAGTAAACTGGACGAGTAAGACACCTATTGTTATTGTATTTTAGTGCTTCCTCTATTTAATATGAATATTAATATGCAGAAATTATGATTATTTTTCTCAATAGCTTCCATGGCATGTGGCTCACTGACTTCTGAAATGCTCAGGATGAACATATTTTCAAGCAGCAATGTCAGCTTCTACACTATTTTGTCTCATGTCTTAGATTCTGATTCTGAAATTCTGAAAATGGTTTTCTTTTCCAAAATCTCACGAGTAGGTGAGATTTAGAGGGTCATTTTTCAAAAAAATTTCCGGGGAGGCATGCCCCCAGACCCCCCTAGTGTTGCTAGGTTATCAACTCAGAGCACAGCTGCTATAAAAAAAATTAGGGGAAACACTGTTCTAAGAATTTTGGACATGTGTGGTTTAAAATACAAGGCAAGAAATTATGACAAATAAATCACACACCTGGCGAAGGAACCTTGTTACTTGGGCCGATACACCAATGAAAAAAATCTCCCTATTTTTCACAACCCAATGTTGGCAAGTATGCATATATTTGACCCAATTTCCATGTAGTGATTCTGCACTGTATTTTATTTCATACTCGTATTTGTCTATCTGTGTTGTAATACTGTCTCCATTGCTATTTATTATCACGTGTGTTGTGTTGATGGTGTTGGTGTGTGTGTTTTTTGATACCTTGCTGCAACTTAATTTCCCCCCGTGGAATAATAAATTTGACTTGACTTGACTATAGTGCTTTACAAGGCTCCTGTTGTGTGGAAGCTAATGCCCGTTTTTTCTTAAATTGGAGGAGTAGGCTTATAACCCATACTCATGAAAATGACAACTACAAAGTTGTATTTACTGTGATATACACTTATAATTAAAATTCTAAATTGAAGCGGTAAGAAGCAAATGTACACTATTTGCACCGCCATACTGCTATGCACATGTGCACATGATCATAGAGGGGCAGGAGCTCAAAGTCAGAAAAGGGTAGTATGTGAAATGTTTTCAATTTTTATTCCAGGCCTTGATAACACAATATGTAGATTAAAATTAAGTAGCAAAGTACTTATAGAAAGCAGCTACTTAGCTGTGTATCCTGTGTCAGTCTTTCCCCTATGTGCATTCTGCGGTGGCCACCGCAAAAAGAAAAAAAAGAAAAAAGAGATGATTTTTTTTTTGATTTAATATCATGGGCGAATGGCGAATATAAGTTGCACACAGTGAAAGCCCTACACCCTAAGTTATCTTGAAATCGATTATTACTGTCATTACTACTATTTGTATAAGTTCAACAATAATTTCGGGTCCCGAGCCGCGACTTTAGCCTACTGAGGTCCGCCCAGTCTTAGCAGCAGGAGGACGGTTAGCTCACCTCCCAGCGCCGTGCGCTGAATCGCTGGTTTAGGGACCGTCATTAAATTACTTAGCATAAATATATTAATACAAAATAATTGCAGTTTTTTCAATATCTTCCAAGTCATGTGGCCCTGTGACTCCAAACCAGCAGCAGATTGTATTAGTAAACTGGATGAATGAGACACACCTATTTGTAATATATGTGTGCTTCCTCTATTTTATATGAATATTAATATGCAGAAATTATGATTTTTTGTCAATAGCATCCATGTCATGTGGCCCACTGACTCCAAACCAGCAGTATATAAGCAGTGGTATTTAAAATAAATTATATTCAACAAATAGGTTTCCGCATTGTGCCACACATTGTGTCTAACACAAAACACAAAACGTCTTTTAAATTTCATTGTGTTTTAGGGAGCAAACAGAGAGGAGGAAGAGGAGGAGGAGGAGGAGGAGGAGGATGAAGGAGGACATGAGGCTGCAGAGAGGATGGAGATGCACTTCTCTGCTCCAGAGGACAATCCTTACATTATATATGTTGTTATTTAGTTAATGTATGTATAAATTATTTGTTCATAATTGTTAATTTTATATAATTCATGAAATAAAATATTGTTCTATTGTTACACGTTGTCTATTCCATTCACTATTTACAGCTTAAGTACAATTTATAACAGCAAACGGCATCAAGTGCTACTTCTCAGGAACAACAAGGGATTGACTGTTTTCTTTTATTATTAAGGTCTTAACATTTACAACTATTTACAAAATTACAGCATTAATAACTATTTACAGATTATTATTAACTATTAACAAAACCAATTATCAAAAACAATAATAAAACAGTTACAGATGATGTACAGTAACAGGCTGAGCAGGAGTCCCTGCAGTGCTGCTGGGCTGGATGGTGTCAGTGGGACATCATCTGGGTCGGTATTCAGGGTGTTTGGGGGTCTAGTCTCCACTGTCCACCACATCGTCCATCAACTGGGTGTGCAGTTCTGACTCGATCGACGGCTGCAATGTCATTAAGAATTTCTTAAGTAAGAGGTAATTTCATAGTATAATTATAATAACAATAAATCATTACAACAAACAAAACTATCTACCAAACACTTTAAATAAGAATAATGCCTTTAAGATTAAAATATATGTGACGATCAACAATTTATATGTCAGCATTAACGTAATGTATCGTTTTGTTAATTACCCCAAACTCTTAGCTAGCTAATAATGATAATAATGATAATTTTGTGGCAACAACAGAGATTGAACCCAAATGCACAACACAAACCCTGAAAAGTCGATTCAAAGTCAATATTTATTTGTGACACGGTGAATAATAATAGTGCGGGGGAAAGGAGTGACGTGTTGAAGAATCCCAGGGTAAGCAGATAAGCAGGCAGGTGAAGAGGCTGAAGTAACGATGGCAAAGGGAGACAGGTCAGGATAGCTGCACAAGCTATTTTCACGAGAGATCAATACTGAACACGAGTGGACCAGGATCTAAACTCAAAATACAGCTCTGGCAGAAAGTATGATCTGGCGATGAGTGGCTGGAGATCCAGAGGCTTTATGGTGTGGTTGATTAATGGGATGAGTTTCACCTGGTGCTTCCTGCAGGAGAGAGTTAGCCATGCCCATGCACAGAAAACACAGACAGGGGAGGGGGAGACATGAGGATCAGACAGACACGGAGAAAATACAACAAACAAAAGGAAAGGAGGGGCTGCCATGACATGAGTCATGACAGATAATGTACTGTGGGTTCAATAACAGGTTTACCTCTCCACGGTCCGCTCAGCCTGAGATAAACCAGAGCCACTTCTCCTCTTCCTCCACAAGGAGCAGGATTAAAAAGGAAATCAGGAATTCCTCTAGCTTAAACATATCTGACAGTCAAACTTTACTCTTCTTATCACTTTCACGGACCTGGGCTACATAAATAGTAATGTGCGGGTAGGGGCGGGAACATCTGGTGATGCAACCAGGAAATGCCCCAAAGACTGTCCCATTTAACAATGGTTGACGCGGCCTGCAGGTCTCTTCAAAGGACCCAGCCTTTGCTGGCGGCGAAGGCTGGGTCCTTGAAGGATCCTGCCCCTGAATTGGGACACAGCTACAGTCTGACCTGCTTTTAAACAGTGTGCAGACCATGGTGCAGACATTACCTTTTTTTGCATCCAGGTAAGATCAGAAATGTATTTTTGTCCATTATTAGGTTTATGTCTAGTTTGTGTCTGTAAAACTGTAAAAAAAAATCTGAAATTGGACATGTTATTTCTGCTCTGTTTTCTTGCATCTTTCTCTCTCTGTCTCTCTCTCTCAGGAGTCGTAGAGGCCTTTAGTCATTATACTAGGAGGGGAGTTTGATGATAAAATGTGATGGATGCATCAAAACGTTTGTTTGTTTTCATAAAAAGGATGTTCACAAAAGTTGTGTCCTATGTATCTGAACAAAATGTAAGGTGAAATTTTTCTGGTATGTTTAAGAGCCATTTTAAGAGGTTTAAAGTCAGTGTATAGCAAATTCAGCCATTTTCTTCTAAACACATTAAATAGGTCATAAATGTATTTCCTTAAAACATGTAAAAAGCCAGTCAACCATTTAGAATTTAATTTTGGAGCTAGGCTCACAAGCTGTGTTTCAAAATTTCTGTGTTCAGGATTTAATGGGCGGGTCAGAAATCATGGCCGCGATACGTATCGCGGCCATAATTTGCATAAACCCGGCCCTGCTGCGGAAGCGGTATAAATACATTCAGCGCATTAGCTTTGGTGGTTTTTCCGCTCGCTCTTGATTCTTGGATAGCATCTCTTGCAATAGTTTGCAGCTAGCTAACCAGCTAGCTAGCCAGTCAACCAGTCAGCTAAACAGTCATGTCTCCTTCACATCACTCGTGCATCTTTCCTGGATGTCACAGTGTGCAGGGTAATGGCGCTGTTCGTTTATTTAAGCCTCCTAAGGACGACAACGTAAGGAAATGGTGGATCGATTTTGTCAAGAGGAGCTACTGTGGAGAGTTAAAAATCACCACCATCACCCGTCTCTGCAGTGTCCACTTTACCCCCGATAGTTACAGCAACTGTCACCAGGTAAAGTCTGGATATCTGGAGAGTCCGTTGTCGCTGGTCAGTGGGGCTGAACCGACCCTCTCCGTCCCCGGCTTGCATCCTCCCGTCCCGCCGACAGCGGGTGTCACCATCATGGCCACCGGTATTATGTGCCTGCCTGCGACCCTCTCCGTCCCGCCGACAACAAGTGCTCTCATCCCCACCAGTGGCATTACGTGCCCGCCAGAGAGTGTAAGTGTGTGCTTTTGTATGTTATAAATATTATACATTTAGGCAATTCGATGCATTTTGCTGCAGGTGCTGAAAGTGATTTTACATTGTGCATCCTGTCATGCCCATGTAATGTTAGCAAATGTTATTGCATTTAATCATGACATGATTTGGCCTCATTCCCTGAGCGGAGTCCATCTGACAGCACAATGATAATCCACAGGTAATATTTTATGTGCACCAAGCTATGACAAGGAATTATAGACTGGGGTTTTACGTTTGTGTGTAATGTAAAACATGGACTGTGAGGAATGAGGCTGAGCACTATCAGTGTCTGACTCAGAGTCAGTTTCTGGCTCTGATGGCTCCAACAGGTCAGGCTGGGTCCGACGCTGCCAGCTTCCATTGTTACTGTAGGTTACGTCCTTGTACAGTACATGGAGGCAGCTGCCCTCCCACGCGTGGGCGTGGTTCCAGCGCCTCTATCTGACATGCCCCCAACGTTTCGCAGCAGAGAGAAGTGCTTGTTTTTCCATGATTTTGAGACCTAATTTTATATACTTAGTATTTTTTTTAATCTTTCAAATTTGGCTCAGTGGTCAATGACACATGTTTCTGTGGTGTGACAAACTCATAACACAAATTTATTTCTGCTTTACACGGACTTTAAGCATATTTTGATGATAATGGGATAATATAAATCACAATTATTTTAGCATATGGGTGGAATACACTGTTTTAATTTATTGATGTCCTGCTGGCTGTGCAACAAATTGCCCCCTTGAGGATAATAAAGTGTGCCTCGACCTTGACCTTTAGTATTATAAAACCTAGGGTCCTAGAAATGTGGCCCTGAAACTGCAGCAGTCACAAAAACAAAAGGGGCCTAGAACTGTAGTCCCAGAAATGTTGGTCTGAATCTGCATAATTTCATGATAATGGGATAATATCAAAAAGAATTGTTTTGGCATTTGGGTGGAATAAAGCTTTAATAATGAATCACAAATATTTTAGCATTTGGGTGGAATAAACCTTTAATACCATAGATTGACAGGAAGTAGTTTTTGCTGTCATCCAGTTCGATAGGTGGAGCTGTCGCGGAACGGTCCTGAAACTGCAGCCTCCGGTACTGCAGGCACATACTCTGCCCAGTAGGTGGCACTGTCACAAATCATGAGGGGCCTAGAACTGCGATCCCAGAACTGCGGGTCTGAATCTGCAGCCTCCAGGTCTGCAGAGATATATGCTGTGTCTCAATTCAGGGTCTGCATCCTTCGAAGGACCTGGCCTTTGGGGTCTTTGAAGATGAGTCCTTCGCAGAGACCTTGTTTACCTTGTCAACCGTTGTTAAATGGGACAGTCTAGCCTTTTTGAGCATTTCCTGGTTGCATCACCAGATGTTTTATGCTAAAGTCTCCGAAGAATTTTAGACTTCAGCGTATGAATCAGTTCTCTTTAATAACACGCAAGACAAGAGTGTTCTCTCCCGTCCTCTAAATGTTACTGACTTACGTCCAAAACAGAGAGGAGGTTACCTTCATTTCCTTCAGTCATCAATCATCTCTTCCCAAAACAGTGACTCACTGAGATTTGAGTTGACCATGCTCTTCCCAGGACAGTGACCCTTTGATGTTTTATTAGGACAGTAAATGTCATCTTATTGGACAAGGTATCCATCATTCCACCAACAACACTATTTGCCGTGGACAGGTCAATACCCTGGTTCTGTAGAGCTTTAGATTTAAGTGCTGTGATGAAACTGGTGTGGCTATCTCAGGGTAAAGTAAACACTCAAACCGATGGCTTTAAAGGTCCTATATTATGAAAAGCTAATTTTCTCTGGTCTCTACATATGAAAGCATGTCCTCCCTGAGCCTACCAACTCCCAGAATGAGGAAAGCAAACGATTCCTGCATGGTCTCTTCAGCCCACCCACGGGTAAAATGGCGCTCCTACAGGTTGCTCAGATTCAACTCCTTTCCTGACGTAATGAAAGGAGTCATTTTTCATAGGCCGGCCTCCTCTGCGCGGTGATAGGAGATATCCGAGAGGGGGGCGTCCAACCCCGAGGTGAAGGTCGATGTGTCCAGTGGTAAGAAGTGAAGAAGTGTTTCGCAATGTCGTCGCTCAGAGTTACACACGCAAATTACTCTGGTGTTGGTTGTAAAAATCAACATCAGTGCCTATATTCTGTCCCAGCTACAGAAGAACAGAAGAGACAGTGGTTGCATATCATTTTTAATGACAACATGCCGGCTGCGGTTCGTGTTAGCTTGTATGTGTGTGCTAACCACTTCACATCGGACTGCTTCAGTAATGAGGGTCAGTACCAAGCTGGCTTTGCCTCAACGCTGACCCTCGTAAAAGGATCAGTCCCACCCATACTGGACCCAGCTACTGCACCCGAGCCACAGGTAAGTGTCGCCATATTTTGATAGTATTTACAGTTGCCTACGAGTATGGTGAAGTCAGCTGGAAATTGGCTAACTACTTAACTACTACTAGCATTTAAAGGTTCAGGAACAGAAACAGCCTGCTCTCAGTAGAGCTCAGTAGAGCTCACTTGAGCGACTTTTAGACAGCTGAAATTCAGGACCACGGTGTTGTTGGACCTCTGGCAGCTGTGTGAAATTGATAAAAAACAGTACAATATGGGACCTTTAAGGTAAATTTTTCTCTCTAGCAGCAGTATCTGGAGACTATTGGACTGTTAAATCAGTGAGGACCTTCACCACAGCATACATCACCTTGTTTTGGGCCTTCAGGCTTTCTCCCTACATATGCCCGGTGTATGTCAGAGAGCTTCTGTAGTCGAATGACACGTTCTCCAGGGTGCAGGTCCTCTTGGCATTTTACAAATGCTGTGTCTTTTTGGAGAGGCAGTGAAGAACACATAGAGCTTTTGCTTCCTCCATTGTTTTCCTTATCTCTGTTCTTGTGAATGTAGCCAGGGCTTTTATGAGATCATTTTGTGTTCTGTTTAAGAGTAAAGAAACCTAACTCTTCTTCTTACCAACTTTCTTCTCTTTGACACAATCTAAATGTAGCTTGAGTACACTATCGTATTAGCTGAACATTTTCACGTTCAAGGAAGTTGCCCAGGTTTGGGCTTGCAGCAGACTCGTCATCACCCCTGAGAGCCTTTCCCTGTCGTGCAAGATATGAAATGATGACAATCAATCTGGTCAAAATTGATCTGTTTCTTTGTTTCTCTCACTCTTTTATTGCCTTGCCTTTAATATCTGATACATCAACAGCTGCTCGTAACGCACTCTTTTTCAAAGTGCTCCATCGCACCATGCTTGTTAAGTGAGGCTCTGAGCATGCTCTTGTATTTTTTCAAGCCCTTTTCTCCAGTTGTTTAACCCGGCCATTCTCCATGCAGACTTGCTGTGCTTTTCTTCATAAAGAAAAAGGCAACAGCTAAGCAGTACATAGTGTCCTTGTCTGGCGAATATTCAAACCAGGGCCTAGTGTTCTTTGGGACATCTAAGTACAGGTTGACATGGTCCTCTATTGTGGTTCCTGGGCTCTCTTCGTCAAAAGGTGTCGGCGTGTAGTTTGATGATAAAAGAATTCTGTGGAGGCTAGGCTGGGTGGAATGACAGAGCAGGCACGAGCAGAGGGGGGGGCGGAGGGTGCTGGAGCACGTGCCCCTTTGCCCCTTGATGCCCAAAGTGCCCTTGTGTCAAAGTGATTTTTTTGTGTGTGTGTGTGTGTGTGTATGTGTGTGTGTGTGTCTGTGTGTGAAAGTCTGTCTGTGTGGCCCAAAAAAATAATAAATAAAACAAAATAATAATAATAATTTAGATCTACCTTGGTCGGTCACATGATCCACAACGTGCCCTCACTCTGCCGTCACTGCCCTGACGTGCCCAGACATGCCCTTCTGCTAATCGCTTAGCTGCTGGAGACGGCCACAAATAGTCTCGCAAAACTGAAGTAGACCCGAGGGAGTAAACGACTGGTCCGGTGAGTAGGTTTTGCGGCGGTATTCGTTTGTGCACGGTGTATTCTTGCAAGATGACTGACGAAGTGAAGTGAGCATTGAGCATTCTCTGTGTCGTCCAACTCTGCACACACACCTCTCACAAGTTATAGCCGCTAGTTAACCACATGCAGCGTGCTGTGGGGTAAAAGTATGTCAGGCTTTTTTTTTGTTTCTGTATGTTTCTCTTGTCATGGGCAAAGTGCATTAGAGAGATATCATGTGTTATTTTACTGTCAAGCTGTTTTTTCCTATGTTTCCAAAGGCAATGAGGCATGGACTATGTTATTTCACTAAAACTATGCAATATGCATATTCACATAATTTTGGACTATTACAGTATAAATACAACAATAATAGAAGAATTTGAATTTTGATTTTCTCAACCTGTCATTTAAACATATCAGTATTTGTTTGTTTATAACATTTACACACAAATTAAATATAATATGCATACAAATTATATAACTTTTTGAACCTTGCTGTCTTGCACAAAGTCGATAGTCAGATAGACAGAGACACAGACACAAACACAGAGAGACACAGACAGACAGATACAGACAGAGACACAGACACAAACACAAACACAGACAGACAGACACAGACAGATACAGACAAACACAGACTGACAGACACAGACAAACGCAGACAGACAGATACAGACAGAGACACAGACACAGACAAACACAGACAGACAGACAAACACAGACAGACACAGACAAACACAGACAGACAGATACAGGCACAGACACACCCCTCCTCTATTCCCTTTCTCCCATTATTAATGTTCCACTTTCAGTTACAGTTACAGTTAGTTATACAATATGAATAAATGTTGAAGTCAGGTTTGTGTCAAAACAATTGGTTGCATTTGGTTTTACTGAGGTTAGACAACAAAAATACAGCTGTGAAATTAAAATAAAGAGGTGTCAGAATTGATTAATTTTTGTCCTCCAATTTGATTAAAACTGAAAAGCAAGGACTCCAGGAAGAGTAGCCACAGTTAAACAGTCCAGTGTCTAATGGTGATCTAAATTCAACTTAATACATTGTCTACTTCATATGTCCTAAATTAATGCACAGCTTGAATTATGGGGCTTTGTGGAATTAGGCTGTATCTTCACCCCTCCTTTATTGCAGAAGCATTCATGCAACTACAACTACTACTAGTACTACTACTACTACTAAAGCAACCCTACAGTAAGCCAGCATCTTAAATGGTACAGTATCATTACTGCTTGGTCTCACACACACACACACACACACACACACAGCTAACGTAGCCTGAGACCTATATTAGCTAGACAATAAGCTAGACCAATTTTCCGAATTCTGAAATGATAGGCTAAGACTAATATGATTTTATGATTTATGATGATATGATTTTCCAAGGTTGCACATTAACACAGCTTGGATAACAAAAAGAAAATCATGGGAGGGCAAGTGCAAACTAGAAATACAGGCTACACATCTAAAAATGTGACAAAACCAAGAAATGACTACTGTGACTGCTACTGTGAATGTTAGTAGGAACAGCAATGTTTACAACAGCAAAGTCACAATAAACTTATTTTTCTGGAAGAAGTATAAGATTTGTGGCAAGATAAAAAGCCTACACAGACAGCTGCCATAATAGATTATTCTTAACTCTCATTAACAAGCAGTTATCTTAACAAGCACAAATGGGCGCTTTTCTGAAATATGACTGATATTCAAGCGCCTTAAATATGTGGAAGGCGACTTGTTAGCCCCCATGAGGAAGTTATGTTAATGGATTTATAACTCACAAAGGTTCAAGTCGCTC
This sequence comes from Sparus aurata, assembly GCF_900880675.1. Classification (NCBI taxonomy): domain Eukaryota; kingdom Metazoa; phylum Chordata; class Actinopteri; order Spariformes; family Sparidae; genus Sparus; species Sparus aurata. Next base: position 21,154,479 of record NC_044199.1, read on the forward strand.
CACTGTCACGTCTCATCTATGTGTGTGGTGGAGTTCTCGATTAGCTCTCTCTCTCCCTCTCCCTCCCTCCCTCCCTCTCTCCCTCCCTCTCTCCTTCTTCCTCTCTCTCTCTCCCTCCCCCTCTCCGAGACAAAGAGCAAAGCCTTAGCGTACATAGAAGTGTACGGTAGATAACCGCATTTTTATACTGCCATTTTTTTAACATCCCTATGCACAACAGGAATTTAATTATTCATTAAAAAAAACACACAAAAAGGGCACTTTTTAATACGAGGCAAAATGGTCAGGGGCTCAAGCACCCCTTGGGCCCTATGTGTACACATGCATGCTGCTATGATTAGTAGATCTTGCCTGAGTTTTCTTACTTGGATGGCCATTCCATTGCACTTTTCTGTGATGGAGGGCGTTCTTTCTGAGTACAATGGAACGCACCCATACCCATACTGTGGCACTTTTAATAGGGGGGCCAGGTTGGGGCCGGCTTTTTTGTTAGGGGGGGCACATACATACAACCCGGAAAAAAAGATAAATCCCTCATTCAGACAAAACAGTGTTTACAATTTCAGCAATTTTGATTGGGTAGTAAACTGCTGAGACACTTTATTTCTGCCTTTCATTGCAAGAAATCTGTCATTGTATTATTGATGTGGACTCCCTGCCAGGAGGGCCACAGGGGGGTCCAGACTCGGAGTTACGGGGGCATTGGCCCCTGTTGGTCCCCCCCAGAACCGCCCCTGCCACAGGGTTTCCCACCAGGCTTAAATTTCCCACCGCGAGGCTAAGCATTGTTTATTTATTTAAATGGCGACATCTTATGGTCAACACGTGAACACATGGCGGGTCTGAGGTCAGGTGTCTTTTCATCACCTAACTCCCCACACCCCACTGCTACTGTCACTACACACTAACTAGGCTACTTGTGATTGAACATTATGGAATGTCACAAAGAAAAAGCCAAAAACACTGGTTCACCTCTTGACTAGGTGTGCAGCGGCGCGACGTTGGCTGAGCCACGGATCGATGAGGCAGCTAGCATGGATGTAGCATAGATGTTAGCTCGTCGCCCGCTGCAGTGGTAAAGCAGCCTTCTCCGTGCCGCGATGGGAAACATAGAACCAGTGGATTTAATCCAAATTATTTTGTACAGTGGGGGGCTGTACTTGACCAATTATGGTAAGTTTTATGTTGTTTGTTTTGCAATACGGGAAAGTATTAACAATAAGAGGCACGCTATCTTCACAGTGGTTCAGTCATAAAACGCCGCTATTAAATCCAGCGTTACATAAGCTCTGACAGTAGCTGTTTCAATAAAGTCAAAGTTTCGGTTCTGGGTATGTTTTGCAGACTCTCACAGCCACCGCCAGCGGGCAACGCAGGGAGACTTGGCTAGACTTTCTTCTTCTTCTTCGGGGTTATACGGCAGCCTCCATCCAAAAGTTGCATTGCTGCCATCTATGGGACTAGCACCTTAGTGCACTATATCCTGCTATATAGACCAGTGTCTTTTAAGAATTAGAAAAAACTGTGTTTTCCCGTCCTGCTTGACCCTACTTCAAAGATACTTTTCAGAGATACTTCTTCCAGACAATTTTTCTTGCAATTCTCTGAGTAGATCTTGTCTTTGGCATTCATAGTTTCTACAAGAAATCAAAGCATGTTGCACTGTCTCAGGTTCCTGACATGAACACAAGCCATAGAACTTTTATTGAAGCTCCTTGCACTACTTATAGGCAAGATGTACTAAACACTCATGTTGGGTCCACCATCACACAAGCATCAATATGACAGCAAGCAGAAGCAAATGTAAACAATGCCACATTGTTTCAAATGTAAATATATGTCACTGATTATAATGAAATATCTATTATGAAATATCCAATAGTTAGCTTGCACTGTTTTTATGTTGTAGGCTTGTCAATCGCTGCAGCATTCGAGCCTGTGATTAATATGGAGCATGAAGCCATAATTGGTGGTTTTAAATACCTTTACTAGCTCCTAAAGCACGTAATTGCCCACCAATTAACTTTTAACACTGATTTAATGCAAGGCAGTATGTAAACACTCTAAACTCTACTACGTCATGAATCTGTTAGCTATAGGGCACTGCCATCAGTCGGTTGCTGGCCTGTGTCAGGCCCCTGTCACAACCTCTTCTAGGTTTAGGGATTGAGGAAGAAAATACACATTTGAGGTGGCGCCTGGAGGGAGCCATTTGACCTCCAGACCAAAATGGTGATTTCTGTCTGTCTCCATATACACATTTGCGTAACCCCAGTTGATCAAGAGACGTCTGGACCTGGTTTGATCACTATGTTAAATGTGTCCCCCATACCCCCCATCCCCCGCTGTTCACTCCCTCCAAAGAGCAGACCCCCTCCCTTTGCATACCTCTTGTTTACCTTTTGTTTGAACCTGCCCTTCCCTGTTCTTTGTTCTTACTGTATAAAATGCTACTGTTTCATTTGCTCTGGGTCCACTCACCAGCTCAGACCCGCTCTGTGCCTGTCGGTTCACCAGTTTACCGGTATTCTTTGAATAAACACATCACCACAGCAAACTGCTCAACAGGACTTGAATGATTTTCTTCAACAGGATCTATCCCTTTAAACAGAGAGCTGGTCGAGTGCCTCCTGGACAGGGGTAAAACTCGGGATCTAACAGTGAGAGAGGGAACAAGGTATCGGATCTGTTAAGTATTTTGTTGTTGGCGTTTAGTGAATTACTCACGTCAGCTAAAGTGTGCAGATATTTTGTTTTGCTAATATGCAGTGAACTTTTTCTGTTCTTTTCTTTTGCTTATACTGTATGTGGTTGGTACTTTGTTATTGAATATATATAGGAGACTCATTTTGTCAATGTATACAAAACTGTCAAGCTATTTTTGTCTTAATTTGGTGTTGTTCTGTAACAGTTAAAGGATCGAAAGGGAAATGTTTTGCTGTTTCTCTGCACAGCTCTCACGGTATGAATTGGATTCATGAAAACATCAGTTAAAGAGTCTGACCATCTTCCTTCTGGGGATACCAAACAGCCCATTTCTCTTTTCTTTCTTGCCTCCTTATTGTGTATCTTGATACAGCCACACCACTTTTTATTATTTGTGGGATTTTCTTTGCATCCCGAACAATTTTCCCAGCACTTGTGGCTGAAATTTTTGTTGGTCTACCTGACCATGGCTTGGTTTCGACAGAATCCCTCATTTCTTAATTAGAGTTTGAACACTGCTGATTGGCATTCTCAATTCCTTGGATATCTTTTCTATATAATTTTCCTGTTTCATAAAGTTCAACCACCAGATCCTTTGATAATTCTTTTGCTTTGCAGCACTGAATGAAACATGCAGGGTTCTGTCAGGAGCCCAGAAACTCACTCACTTTTTATACACCACCAGGGTATGTAAACTTTTGATCAGGGTGATTTTGATAGTTTTCCTATTAAAATTAATAGGAATAAGTGTTTATAAATAATGGAAAATGGAAAAACATAAAATCATGATTATGATAACACAACAAACTAATTGCAACAATGCTTCCTAGAATATAAACTATGTAGGAATGAATCTGAGATAAATCATAAGATTGAAAATATTTAAATGGCTAAGTGCTGATGAATTGAGGAGACTCACAGCCCGAGGAAAGAAAGCTGCTCTGTCACATGGTGGTATCGCAGTAAAACCTTATTTGTCCAGACATTAAGTCAACCAAGAGACCATCTGACAACACACAGACTTGTCTTCATATCAGTGTGTCTTCATATATGGTGTATGGTGCAATTGGAGAAATAACCAGAGAGTGGGTTTGGTAAAACAGGTGAATTGTACATGTTTAATGTCCATTACTTGTATCAAATAAGGGGAACATAGGTTGAAAGTTGACTATGTGAGGATTGTTGGGCATATTGAATATATCTGACACAGTTTACCTGTTTGCCAAAGTCATTATCTTATGGTCTGATTTGGTGTTGTGTCTGACAATATGGTCTCTAGTTAGACTTAGATTTAGCTACTTTTAGGCTAGCACAATAAGTAAGTACCAGATGCAGTATTTCTCCGACTTCCGGTAGGCGGCAACATGAAGTAGTCGCACTTTTCCACGCTTCCAACCTGCTAACTTTTAAACACTCCTAAGAGTTCTACCGCGATAACATAACCAGCCATAAATACTTAGATATAGCCATCAACACTCTCCCAAGTTGGAAGTATGTCTAACAGATCTAAGAGAGACGAGCAAAAGAAGGAAGACTCGGCGACCAGCACCATTACGGCTACGCTAACAGCTTTAATGCTGCCGGAACAATATTAGGATTGTTGAGGTCCCTAGCCAACAGTTTTTTTCTCTCAACTCTTACTCGAGGTCTTTGGGGAACACACTCTGACATCAGCGCCGGAGCTAGACTGGGCCCATCGCACACTAGCAGCTAAACCAAGCCCAGGTGAGAAACCTAGGGCAGTCGTGATATGTTTCCACAGATTCCAGACCCGCAACCTGGTGGTGCGCGGGGCTCGAGAGCTGCGGGGCAAGCTGAAATACAAAGATTCTCCAATGCACATATTCGAGGACTACTGCCCTGAGATATTGGAACAACACTCGGTATATCGCAACGTCATGAGGGAGCTCTACAACCTCGGCCTCAAACCTGCCCTCCATTGCCTGGCTAAGTTGTTCATCATGGCCACAGAGGGGAAGAGGAGACGGCTCGCTTCCTTCAAGGACGCTCAAGATTTCATCAAATTTCGCCGCCAACACGGCTCCGGGACTACAGAGGGCTGATTTCATTGAGTACGTTCTCACAGGGCTACCGCAGAAATCTGACAGTCTATACTAAATGGGGGCCTTACTCCAGCTTTGTTGTTGTCAGCAATTAGCCATGGCTGCCGCTTGGCTAATTTGAAATGGCTAACCCAATGACTGATAGATAAAGGACTGCTAAGTATTTAGTACAGTTTAGTGCTGTGTTTTCTCTACAATGGCTAAGTACGCCAGTGTTTAGATTGTTTTTCTATTATGTTTTGCTACACTTCGGGATCTGATTCTAGCCCGGTTGTTTTTAACAAGTAGCCATGTCTGGTGCTAGGTTAACTTGTTATTGCTACCCTTTCAACTTAAGGCTGATAAAAAATTCACTAACGTTCAAGGCCGTATGTCATATTTTCTATTATGGTGACTGTACTTAATTTAGATGAAATGGCTCTACCTCTGCTAAACTTAAGAGCATTTTTCTTTTTTTTACATAATTTATGAATCATCATCAGCATTATTATTTATAAAGGCTGGAAGTGCTCTTCACCATGTTTGTAACTCTATTAGGTTGCTGGTTTGTTTGCACTTGAAACTGTTTTTACTTTTCATTGAACTCATTTGCTATACTAAGATGTGGTCATGTTGGAGCCAGGACCGGAAAAACCAAGCAGATGCAAGAACAATGCATCACTGTGCAATGGACACCTAAGGCTCTGTTTAAACAATGGGAATCCCAGGTCCTGGGACTGAGGTTAAGTCATTGGTCATGTATATGTTTGTTTAGTGTGTATGAATGCATTTTATCTTTTCTCGTCCGTCTCTTTCCCCCCTTTTTTTTTCTCCCCTTCTCCTTTCTCCGACACCCACCACCTCCATGTTGGCTGCAGCTACCTGCTCCTGCACAACTGCCCCCCTCCCTTCCCTTTTACACCACAGCCGTATTCCCCTACTTGGACATGGTAAGGTATGACCAACACAAATGACATACTCAGGTTTGTTTCATGTAATGTGTAGAGAGTAGGGGCTGCCACCAAATCTGGTAGAATCATGGCTCACTTGCAACAGCTCAAAGGGGACATATTTTTTATTCAGGAGACCCATCTGCGCAACAAAGAGGTGCCACGACTCAAAAGAGCTTGGATTGGTCACAGGGCCGTAGCCAGGATTTTTGAAATACCGAGGTCAACATTCAGCAGAGCCCCGAGGTCAACACTCAGCAGAGCCCCCCCCCCCCACAACTAAGATGATCTATAACTGTATACATTAAGTGTTTGGTATAGGCTATGGTGATTGAGTGAGAGAGAGTGAGAGAGAGAGAGAGAGAGAGAGGGAGAGACAGAACAACAACTACAGTAATACCATAGCTTACAAGAACTCTTACCCTTTTCTTCATCAGATTAGTGACTCTGGCCTTTGTATGTAGCTGGGTCATGGGCTGATATTGGGCTTGCATCTCCTGGACCTGGATCCACATGCATCTCACTGGTTACTTCTCCTGCTCTTTCTCTCTCCTCTCCTCCTGTCTCTGTCCCTTAAACCTCTTCATCTCTCTCTCCTGTCTCATCCTCTGTTGAATTATTAAAATGAAATGTCTAAGCTGAGTACTGAGTCATGACCTAATATTTTAATGCCATGTTTAGTCACATTATTACCTATCCATCCAAACATCCAAATAATATTATTGATGGATAATTCATACTGTGACTGAATATGGCCTTAAAATATTCTGATTCATTGCATGTCCTTTCATTTTTTAGTTTAGGCTACATTTACAGTAGGTTACAGGTTAGCATCTCTATTGGATATCTGTTGCATCTGTAGGCTAGTTCACTATTTTTCTCATTCTCTTAGCTTAGTACAGTTCTCACCAAAAAAAATAAATATTTTGACTGAATGTTTTTTTGAGCTGTAGCCAAGTCATGTTCCCAATTTGTAATTTGTGAAACATGTTAAAGGGCATTTTACTTGACACGTGCTAAAAAAAGATTTACAGCCTCACCCCACACCATGTTCTCTAATGCATTCATTAAGTTTAAATATTTGACCAACAGTGTTTTACAGGAGGAGGAGGATCTGAACAGCTGTTCTATTCACACTTAAAATGTTTTTTGTCTTTTCCGTGTAATTTTCAATCGATAAAATCAAACTGTGCCTTTTTTTTGCCAAGCTTCTCTCAAGTTTTACTCTTTCAAATAATCAACCATCTACAGAACTTTTTAGTACGCTATTTTTCTTCTTCTTCTTCTCATCATCATTATCATTAATTATTATTGTTATTAATAGTATTGTTTAAAGTGAGCCTCTTATCGTTTAACAGAAAAATACATCATACAAACAGCAACTTTTGCATTCTTGTCAGTCTGATGGCGAGTTATCTGTCAAACTAACCAAAAACTTCTTATTGATCATCATAAAGTTTCAGGACGTTCCTGTAACCATGGTAACTCACAGTGCCAAAGGGGAGGGAGAGACGCTGAATGAAGCCCTTTCCACAGATACACTGCAGACAGTCCAGACTATAGTTGTTATTTCACACATGTAGCACACAACAGGAGACTCTCCGTGTCAGACGAGTTCTCACGTGATGACTAAACTCAAAAACTAATTGATAAGGTAGCAGCGTGACAAGTGCTTGCTAGCTAAGCAGCTAAACTTTAGCGCCGCTCCGTATTTAGATCCCGCCCTGTGAGGGTCACTACACTGTCATTGGTCAGGCGCGCACACGCTGTTAAAGATATCATTGGTTGTAGAGTGTGACAATCTGTCAATAGAAATCAGCCGCAGGTTCTCCTCTGATCTACACTGATCTCATAAGTTGCCTCTGTGAAGTTTGAATGACGGAAATCCGTCATAGCGACGGAGAACTTTAATCCATGCAAATGATAACTTGGATTGATGCAACCTCTTACCACTACGTTGCATCTTTGCTCCGATTCATTCAATTGCTGTTCTAAAAATAGACCTGCAGACCTCACCTGGCAGTATCGTTATCTTCCTCCTGTCAACTGAAAATGTCCCGCGATTTCCACCGGTACATCAGCCTGTGTGCGGTTTCAAAATAAAAGCTGTCCGGTGTGTTAATATGTTTAACATGATGCTGTTCGGGGCTTCTTCTATTTTTTTCTCTCAGAAATTTTTACCGAGGTCCAGACCTCGGTGACCTCATAGCTGGCTATGGCCCTGATTGGTCACCTATTTCATTCTAAATTCAATGAGAAAGCCAGAGGAACAGCTATTCTGATCTGTAAAAACATCCAGTTTGAACCTCACAAAACTGTGGCGCAGGTCGCTTTATTATTGTCTCAAACTACAGGGCGTCCAGTTGTTCTGGCCAATGTCTACGGCCCTAACTGGGATGACAGTGTATTTATAACCAAACTTTTTACATCCTTTCCAAACATTGATAATTACCATATTATTGTGGGAGGGGACTTCAATTTGGTCCAAGATCCGATACTTGACAGATCCTCTAACAAGGTGTTCCCTCTACCAAGTCAGCTAAGACTCTTAGCACTTTCGCTGAACAACTTGGGCTTTCAGACCCATGGCGCCGTCAATTTCCCACAACTTAACTTTTCTCTTTTTTCTCACATGTACACCGCACTTATTCTCGCATAGATTTTTTCCCCCTAGACAACAGAAACTTAACTCTGCGTTATTAGCTTCTGATCAGCCCCCCAGTTACATATGATACATTTAGCAATATTTTCTTTCCCTAAATAGATGTTGAAATGGCAAGAGGTTTGGGAGGACTCATAACAACTGTTGAGGTTCAAGAAGCCATTAAATCATGACAGAGTAGTAAATTGCCGGGTGCGGATGGCTTTACTATACTACTTGGAATACTATAAAACTTTCTCAGATCTCCTGGCTCCAGTTCTCAGAGACATGTATAAGCATTTCTAATTGGTCTGCTGCCAGACACCCTGTCAAGGGCCACTATCTCCCTAATTTAAAAAAAGAGAAGGATCCTTTACTCTGCAATAGCTACAGACAGATCTCACTTCTTAATATAGACCTCAAAATTCTCTCAAAAATTCTTTCTCTTCGTCTCCAGCGGGTGTTGCCCTTAATTATCTCATTGGACCAAACAGGTTTCATGTTGAACTGACAGTCCTCCCACAATACCAGGCGACTACTTAACATTATTCACTCATCGAGCTCTGAGACCCCTGAGATAGTAGTATCCATTGACACAGAAAAAGCGTTCGACAGAGTAGAGTTGAAATATCTTTATGAAGTAATGGATAAATTTGGCCTTGACAACGATTTTATTCTCTGGGTCAAGCTTTTATATGCTTCTCCCATGGCCTCTGTGCAAACAAATGATATGCTATCGCCCCCCTTCTCTCTCCAGAGAGGCACAAGACAAGGCTGCCCCTTGTCACCACTCTTATTTGCTATTGCTATAGAACCTCTGGCTCTCTGGCTGCGCTTAGAGGAAGGCTTTTAGAGTATCACCCGATTGGACACAACACATAAGGTCTCACTGTTTACGGATGATTTGCTTCTGTACATCTCAAATCCAACTACCTCTCTATCCGTGATTTTTAACATCCTGCAACGGTTTGGTGCACATTCCAGCCACAAACTAAATTATCAAAAGAGTGAACCGTTCCCAATTAATTTACTGGCTAAGCAACTTTCGCGCTTTTTAACTCCATTTAAGTGGGCTGACAACTGCTTTCGCTACTTAGGGGTTTTCATCACAGAATCTACGTCCTATATGTTCAGTGCTAACTTTATGCCTTGGTTGAGAAGACTGAGAGAGACTCTTGCCGCTGGTCTACTTTACCACGGATAAATCCCCATATACATTACTAAATCATTTTTTGACAAATTAGATGGGATAATATCCACATTTTTATGGGGAAACAAGCCAGCTTGAATTCAAAATACAATATTGCAATCTCCCAAAAGGGATGGAGGCCTTGCACTCCCTAACTTTAGGCGATATTATTGGGCTGCTTATGTGCCGAAAATCTTATTCTGGATGGATGATGCATGTGATTCCCTCCCTGCTGGATACAGTTGGAAAGGGCAACCTCACACCTCTTTTTACGCTCTGTCCTTTGTTCCCAGCTTCCCCTCCCTGCAACAATTCTGAGAGCAAACCCAATTGTGTCTGCCTCACTTAAAATATGGAGCCAACTCAAGAAGAATTTGGGCTTGCAGGGCCCTTCCATCTTCTCCTCGCCTTTTTTTTTTTTTTTTTCACTTACTTTTTATTGAAGCACAACGAGTACAGCAACATCCATACAATTTTTTAAACATAATACCCCCCACCCACCTCCCACCCCCCTGGCAGCATCCCTCCCTCCCCTCCCAGGTCTCCCCTGGACCGGTCAAACATCATCAAGTGTCAACAGTACATTGTAGTGAGTGGTGTTCCTCTGTTCACAACCCAAGAAGTTTATCCTTTATCTGCGCAGATGCGCCTGACCACATCTCCAAAGTGGAGGCTTTAGCATTATTAATCCGTGCAGTGGACAACTCAAGTAACACTATATCGTGAAAATAAATCAACCATTTCCTAGTACTAAGATCGTGAGGTGGTAGCCATCTTTGCACTAGAAGTTTTTTTAGCAGCTGTGAGGCCGCTCAGCAATAGTTTGCGTTGTTTCCCACTTATATGTATTTGAGAATCATCATTAAGGAGAAGTAAAATTGGATTGCATATTATGACAGTACCTAGTAATTCAGACAAGACTTTGGACACCCGGCCCCAAAAGGCCTGAACAGAGGGACTTTCCCACATCATGTGTTTATAACATCCTATTGCGTTGAGTTGGCACATGGTACAGCTTGGACTTGGTATCAGTTTCATGCGAAACCTAGTGACAGGTATATAATAGAGTCTGGGTAACACTTTAAAGTGAATAAGTTGGTGGTTTGGGTTCTTGGAGGCGAGAAAGATGTTCTCCCACACATTGTTACAAGAAATGTCGTCATCCTTCTGACCGAAGTCTCTCAGCCATGCTCTGATCATCGGTAGAGTCTCTTGTTGTCCAGATACTTTGGAGTAGACTTTCGATACAAAGCCCCTGCAGAGAGGGGAGTTTATCCAATTTATCAGAGGGTGCATGGGGAGCTTAGCCCTCAGTGGCACACCATGTGCCTTAAGTGCCGATCTTATTTGCAAATAATAAAAAAAGAAGAGTCCTGTAGAGCAAAGTGGTCCTTCAAATCCTGATAGCTAAGCATGCCATTGCCATCATACAGGTCCCCAACAACATTAATACCTTTCAAAGACCATGGTTTAAAGTCCAGTGGCTTATTTACAATCTATACATTCATGTTGTGCCACAGAGGGACATCATTGTGCCACTTTAAGTTCCCCTTCAAGTCTCTCTCAACGATCCTGAAATTTTTAATTGTGTTGGCAATAATGGGGCCACAGTGCAACATACAGTATTTATCTTTATGCCAGAAAATAAAATGTCATCCAATGTCCTCGGGTGAACTAGGTTGTTCTCTAAAGATTTCTATGAGACACATGAACGACCGTCAAGCCAAGCCATGACAGGACGTAGCTGGAAGGATTGGTGGTATACTTTGAAATTTGGGAGGGCAAGCCCGCCCTGATCTTTGGGTCTCTGTAGCACAGAAAGCTTAAGTTTTGGATGGCCATTATTCCAAATATAATTTAACAATTTATCAATTTTAACCCAGTAGTCTGGAGAGGGAGAGAGTGGAATCATCATACTAAAGAAATTAACGTGAGGCAAAACATTCATTTTAATTACAGATATACGTGTCTGCAATGAGGCAGGTAGCCTGGTCCAGGTAGCAAGATCATGTTCAACTTCCTTAAGAATTCTTTCATAGTTGCTCTTCACTATTTTCTGGAGCGAGGGGTGTATCTGTATGCCCAAGTGTGTGATTTGAGTTACTATGGGAATCTGGCTTGATATTTTGGCTTTCTTCGCAGCTTCATTTAGCAACATCAGAGCTGATTTTGTCCAGTTGATCTTAAATCCTGACTGCTGTTTGAAATCCTCAAAAGCCACTAATAAAGAGTTAAGAGAGTTTCATAGTCATATATATGAGGACGTCGTCCGCAAAGGCCGATAGGGTGTGAGATGTCTGTCTGATTCGGATAGGGGACATGACCGAATTTTGCTGAAGGTGCTGCGTAAACGGTTCGAGGGAGAGAATGAACAGGCTCGGGGAGAGGTCGCAACCCTGTCTCGTACCACGGAAAATGGGAAAGGGTCTGGAGTTCAATCCGTTTGTGTTGACTATAGCCGAGGGGTTTGCATACAGAATTTGTACCATCTTAATAAAAGCTTCACCTAGTTGAAATTTTCGCAATACAGCCCACAAATACTGCCACTCGACCCTGTCAAAAGCTTTGGCAGCATCAAGTGACAGAATAGCACACGGCGCCTGAAGCTGTTTAGATTCTTCTATTACATGCATTAAACGCTTAATGTTATACGCAGCAAGACGACTTTTCATGAACCCAGCTTGGTCGGTGTAGTAGTGCCAGCAACTTGGAGTAAATTTTCAGATCCGAATTTATCAGAGATACAGGTCTGTAGTTAGAGTATTGTAATGGGTCCTTGCCCTTCTTTGGTAACAATGAGATTAAAGCTACATTGGTGTGTTCGTGAAAGGCACCTTTCTCTAAAGCAGTCTGGATGGAGTTCAGAAGAACCGTTCCGAGGAGGTCCCCGAAGTGCAAGAGCACTTCAGGCGGAATCCCATCAGGGCCTGGAGATTTCCCTCTTAACATTTCACTCAGTGCAGCTTTTAATTCCTGCAAAGTTATCGGACGGCCCAGGTCTGCTGCCTCTTCTCCCTCTAGGGTGGGCAGATCCAACCCTTCCAAAAAATTATTACACACTTTTGGGTCAAAACTGCCAGACGACGTGTATAAATCCTCGTAGTACGCCTGGAAGGTGTTATTTATCTCTGCTGGATTAGAAACCAGGCCTTTAGTAGGGTGGTGTATTGAATTGATGGACGCTTTTGATTCACACTGTTTTAATTTTAAAGCCAGGAGCCTGCTGGGCTTACTTCTGTTACAGTAGTAGTTTTGCCTAGTTCTATGTATAATGAATGCCGCTCGTCTGCGTAATAAATCATTCAGATCTTGTCTAGCAACCTGCAACTCGTCACTAACCGTGTTAGAATAGTTCTGCTTAAGAGCCCTCTCTAGGCATAAGCATTTCACCTCTAACTCCTTAATCTTAAAATTCCTAACCTTTTTCATATGTGATGCGTACGACATTGTAAAATCACAGATAAAACCCTTTGTTGCCATCCACACTAGCCTAGTGTCGTCAACAGAGCCCATATTGTCTTGGAGAAATGTGGACAGTTTAGTTCTAAATTCAGAGACAAATGCAGTGTCATTTAAGAGAGAGGTGTTGAAACGCCATCTCTAAAATTTTTTGGATTTGAAACTGAGATCAGTACCGAGAACTAATGGGTTGTGATCAGCCAGTGTGGCCGGGAGAAATGTAACAGGTGTTAGAAAATCCTTCAAACCACGTGACAGTAGAAAATAATCAATCCTTGAGAATGACTTATGATATGCAGAGAAACAAGTGTAATCTTGACTGCCGGGGTTTTGAGATCGCCAAACATCAAAAAGGTTCAAGTTGTTTATCATTGTATTCAAGGCCGTAGAGGCTGATTGCTGACTATGTGTAAATGAGCTTGTAGATCTGTCTAAATCAAGGTTACAGGCCGCATTCATGTCACCTCCTAGAACTAATTCATATTCTGTGATTTTCAGTAATTCCTCTGTGAGGTCAGGATAGAAACTATCTTCAAAGACTGCTGGTGCATATACCGATATAAATGCAACCTTCGTACCATAAATTGATGTACACACATATGCTACTCGCCCAGATTTATCGTTACTAGTCCCTTCAATTTTCACGTGTAGATTCCTCTTGAACATAATCATTACTCCTTTCGAGCTAGACCCACTGCTGGAGGAGGATACCACCATATATTGTTTATTTTGCATCCTTTGGACATCTCCCTGTTTTAAGTGGGATTCCTGAATTAGTACTATGTCTGCATTTGCTCGACGCATCAATTCTTGACATTTAACCCTCTTGATATTGACGTTCAAGCCCCGGACATTCAGACTCAGGATAGTCAATTTAACCATTATCAAAAATCACTGTGGTTATATTCCAGTTATACACCTGACTGTAAACCAAGTATCCAAGCATATAGTCCAGTAAGAGACCCACACCCACCCCATTGCTGCCATGCCCATACCCCAGAACCCGTGTTTCTGTGTAACTTGACCACCGCATAACACAGCTCATTGAGACTCCAAAACTCGGTTGTATCCCACTTATAAACATAACTGACCTGGCAGGAATATAAACAGTTGAAACATAAACGTTTAGCCCACTATTGACAGACTCAGGCTATATACATGAAAAATTGTCCCTCTGAAACATAAACATCACTGTGTGGCAGGGTCCATATTCTCTCTTAGAAACAGTAACTAGTAGTAAAGCCTGGGAAGGGAGGACCAACAGCCCTCAATGTCATAATTAGTATGGGACAGATAGATGTCCATTATAAACAGGACAGATCTTACGGTGAAATCCGGGTCAGGAAAAACCCCTCGCCTTATCTTCAAGTGCCGGAACGCTCCTCCTGCACCGTTTCGCACTCCTGCTCCATCACTTCCCCGTGCTGATGGGCTGCCGCCCGCGTTGTCGGGACCCCATACTGACCCTCGTAGAAACTCCTTTGTGTCCTCCGGAGTAGAAAAGCTGCGTTGCTCGCCGTCCAGGGTGATCTTCAGAGTGGCAGGACAGATCATGAAGGATGAAATACCCTTCTCGCGTAGATACTTCTGTACCCCCACAAATGCTTTCCGCCGTTGACTCGTGTGGGCACTGTAGTCAGCATAGAAACGCAGCGACTTGCCGGCATCTTGTATGGGGGCATTCTTCGACGCCTCCCGGGCACCGTTCAGTATAGCATTGTGGTCTCCGTGCCGAAGCAGCCTCAGTATCATGGTTTGCGTTTGCGATGTTCCCCTTCGCGTGCGGGCTGTAAATACGATGAGCTCTCTCTATCTCAAAAACTCTGTTACCGAGCGAGGGTATCCGCTTGGGAAGCATTTCTTGGAGAAAGGTGGTTGCGTTGTCGCCCTCTCTACCAGCACTGATTCCTGTAATCCGAACGTTGTTTCTCCGGTTGTGGTCCTCTAACAGCGCGAGCTTCTGTTGAAACTTCTCGAGGCCGATGGTGTTGTCTAATATCTGGCGTTTCATGGTCCGCTTATCTGTTTGAACCCTCTCAACTTTAGACATCAAGCCCCGAACAACATCCATATGAGTGTCTAAGTCTTTCTGAAGTTTCTTGACAGAGTCGTTAACACTCTCCACTGCGTTGGTAATAGCACGGGTGACAACCACTTCCAACTGGTCGTGCTGTTTGGCGAGGGCTAATGAGATAGCTACTTCCATGCTAACATCGGTAGCCGTCGAGCTGTTAGCATCCTGTTGCTACGCTTAGCCGGGGGGATTTTGGTCGGCGAGTCAAATAATTTCTTTCGGCTTGACATCCTATATGGCTCTCACTACCAAATATAACACTGCCGAGAGTCTTCCGACCATTGCGCTTGCTGGTCACGTGACCTCTCCTTCTCCTCGCTTTTTAAAAACCATGCCTTCAAACCCTCCAAAAGAGACCCAATATTCAAAACTTGGCACAGTAAAGGTAAAATCAGCATTAAGGATCTGTACACAGATGGTATTTTTTCATCGTATACAGAACTCCCGTCAAAATTTCATTTGCTGGGCTCCCACCTCTTTTGTTTTTTCCAAATTAGAGACTTTGTTAAAAAGAATTTTCCCCATTTCCCTAATTGCCCTCCCCTGAAGCCCTGACGGACACCTTACTGGCCGTGGACCCCAAACAAAAGAAATGCATTCAGTGTTATATAACTTTCTTTGGTCAACTACCTTGGAACCTCTCAATTTAACCAGGACCGCATGGGAGAATGACCTGTCAATGGTTTTGACGGATCAACAATGGACCTCAGCTCTAAACTCTAAACTTAGTCCACACCTCCTGCATCTGTGCCCGCCATGGCCTGATTCAATGTTAAGTTCTCCACAGAATCCATTACACGAATGAAAAAATTGGTCAGAATTTATCCCACGGTTAGTGATGCCTGTAATAGGTGTAATCAATCCTCTGCTACTCATTGCGATATGTTTTGGTCTTGCCCTAAATTGACGACCCTCTGGCAAAATATTTTTGATACCATAGGTGGCATTTATGGCCAGATTATTTCCCCTAACTCAATATCTGCTATTTTTGGCTCCCCTCCTTACATTGACCTCTCTGCTGAGGTGAGACGGGCCCTGACTTTCTCAACCTTGGCCCACCGGCTGATTCTGCTTGACTGGAGTTCTTTATAACCTGAAACTTGAAAAACTCACTCAATGGCTCCACCAAGAGATTTTGTGACAATTGGCGCCCCTTCTTGGAGTTTGTTGACTCTCCTGACCTATCTCTGGATGCGGAGGAGGACTAAGCTCAGGTCCCTTTACAGTGGTTGCTATGCCCAAAGCATCACAACCTCTAACTTTGGTGACCATGCCCTAAACAAAAGCACCAACCCTGCAAACACAATATATGCTTTGCACTGTGTTTGAAATTCTCCAACACACTTCTTGCAATCATCAAAAATCTCTTATGCAATCATTTGGAAAACACAACTAAAATTGGAAAAGCATACAAAATCTAATTGTAGACCAATCAGTCTAAGCCATAGCACTACAAATACACCTGATGTGAGCTCAGCTCCTTTGTGCCAACTTTGGAAACATGGAGGCAGAAAGAGAAAGAGGGAGAGTAAGAGCAGCAGCAGGACGAGGAAGAGGACGAAGAAGGGGAGCAGGCAACAGAAGACGACAAATATCTGATGACATGAGGGCCACTTAGGTGGACCATGTAATAAACAGGGTTCGTACGGGTGCTTGAAATCCGTGAAAGTGCTTGAATTTCAATGTTGTGTTTTCAAGGTCTGAAAAGTGCTTGGATTTTAAGGCCCCCACACCGCCCAGACATCCAACTGCCTTATCCGACCACTCTCCGACCACTCCGTTGCCTCTTGTCTGACCCGTTCGGCAGAAAAGTTGCATTGAACACACCGCTTCGACGTGCTGCCTACGCCACAGTAGCGTGTACGTTCTGCGCTTGCGCGAGATGCAATAAGCGGGTGGCGCTTGTGTTGTGATTTGTAAACGAGAACCTTATGCACGCAACTCTCTTTACTTTCGATCAAAACGAAACTTAACTATTTCCGATAAAAAACAGCTGCATACTAAACATGCAGCGAGGCATTACCAGACGAACAAGAATGAATTCGTCCTGAACGGACATAACAACTAGTCTGGTGCCACCACTGCAAAACATGACAACGGGGAATGACGGAACGCAGTGCATAGAAAAACAAAGCGCACACAGCATTCCGTCCCTCCCACACACCGCGCTGATTCGCCAGCACACCGCCAATCAGAACCGCCATTCAGCTGGCACACAACCAATCAGAGGATCCAATGGCTCAGACGTCCAACGGCCCTCCTCCTCAGACTTCGCATGCTCAGTCGGATCCGACAACGTCCGCGCGGCTCCAACAGCTTCCGACGCAGATGAACACACCAAACATATGTGTTCCCGACCTCGTCCGAGCCTCTCCAAACGCTTCAGACGTCCAACGGTTGGGCTGGTGTGTTCCTGCCTTTAGTTTAGGTGCTTGAAAGCGCTTGACATTATAACTCTGTTTCTTTCACAAAATTGAGATCAGATTTGATAGTTTGCTTATAACAAGGAGAAATAAAATCAGTAAGAGAACCGTATGTGGAGATGTTTCCACCTGGACTCCGCTGCTCCTCTCTGCGACCTGCCGGTCTGTGTGTGACCCCGCCCCCTTCGAAGAGAGACGGCAGGAGATGACAGAATTGCTGGGAGGCTGCTGTGTTAACGAGCACTGGCTTGAAAATGATAACTACAAACTATGGTTAAAATAAGGACCGAATCAAAGAGTGGCATCATGCAAAGTCTGCAAAAACGATTTGCAGATTTGTGCAATGGGAGAGTCTGCGCTCCAGTCACATGAAATGTAAGTTAACTTAAGACTTTGAGTAACTAAGTCCAACACTGCACGTTAACACTTTGTTTATGCTAACCGCTAACGTTTGCTAAATTAGCGTTTTTACAGACTAAATTATATAAAATGTAGGGTTGTCGAAGTTAACATGTTAACTACAGACTGCAGAAAAAATGTACGCGTTAACGCATGTGATTAATATATTAATATGGAAACCATAATAAGCTAAAGAATAATTGACGTACCGTTAATCACGTTACGTGACCTCGTTAGGTTAGCAATTGATTGTTTGTATGCAGTCTGTGGCCTGTGTGTCGTCACACATGCAGCCTGGTAGCAATAGAGAAGGATGGCTGAGGAGAAGGAGTGGAAGTGTGAAAAGGGAATGTTCACTTTTCTCCACTTTTCATTATTTACTTCTATTAAAGTAATATTAGATGGAAGCCAAGACTTCTTACAGATAGGTGACACATTTTGACAGTGTTGGGCAAGTTACTCCAAACATGTATTGCATTATTTATTTATTACTTGTTACTGTCATTTCAGTAACTTTATTACATTATAATATAAGCCTACTGTATTTGAATTGTAAGGCATTACACTAATATTGCATTACTTTTAAGTTATTTTCACCCAAATTCACAACCACCAACACTAAAAACAACAGTTTTTGAAAGGGCTGGTCGTGCTGAACATTAATTGCAGTGTTAAAATTGAAACATTTGGGGTGCACTACCTGTTGCAGTCCCATGAGAAGATTTACACTGAAAAATCAATATATGTCAAATCTTTTTGTATGTCAACACCTTGATTTCTATTAATATTAGGGAAAGCTGATTGCACCATACATTTTCTAAAAGCTTGTGTCCTCTAGATTTGATTAAACATGCATAATGCATGGACATGTCCCACATTCCTCTAGGACAGTACAGATTCCTATAATGCATCTACATTGTATTGAACCTTTTTGAAACACACACATTGATTTTCAATGTAGCCTAAATCTGTTCATGGGGCAGAAACTGGTCATTCATCCCAAATGTTTGATGTTAATACTCAAATTCAGTTTGGGCAGACCTTTCAGAAACAGTTGGTTTCGTGTGTGTGTGTGTGTGTGTGTGTTGTGTTTGGGGTGGGGGTGGGGATGGGGGGTAGCCTACATTGGAAGGCCCTTTAGCGAATGTTTATTGTGTTTAACAGAAGTGTTAATGTTAAGTGTATGTTTTTATTTGGATACAGACTGACGTGAAGCAGACTGACGTGAAGCAGACTGACGTTATGTCGATGTTCTGGTGTCTATTTATATTATTGTCAATAGCCTAGTAGCACTAACCTGTTGAGGCAATGATAACTTACCTTGTCATTGCTAGGCTGTGGATGGGGATCTTGCTCACAGTTTCTCTAAAAGATGGAGAATCCACTGTTGAACGTGGCAGCATATCTTCGACGACATACTCTGCCACAGTCTCCTCAGTTCTCGAGGTTCAAGCATTGCAGAACGGGAGAAAGTTTTTGCTGCTTAGTTTTTTCTCCGCTCTCATCCTCAGTTTGCTTTCTTTTGGTTACTAGCTTAATGTTAGTGTGGAATCGCTCTAGATGTTTCGTTAAATTACTTAAAAATTGCTATTTCGCGAAGTAGAGAGAGATCTTTTGGTTTCACACACAAAGTGCATTTAACTATAATGTTCTTCACATCCTTGTCTCTGATGACCTGAAAATAATGAGCGTATGTCCATCTCGTGAACGTAGAGTCCAACTTGTCTGCTGCTGCAGTCGTCTTCTCCTCAATCAATAGTTCTCTTCAATAACAGGAAGTAAACATTTGCGCAGATTTTTTCTCCCCTGCTAATCTCGCGGTGTTGGCAAATTTGTATAAAAACAACACACCACTTAATTTTGGGTGCAACGTGCGCTACTGAGATTTGTACCGAGGAAAATATCAACATTTTTTTTTTGTAATGCCTTACATTACTGCGTTACAGCAAAAAGTAATGCATTACAGTAATTGCATTACTTTTGTAACGTGTTACACCCGACACTGCATTTTGAAACATAAAAATGTATGTTAAAAAAGAAAATTACAGGGTGCTCTCAGGTCTCTCTTTGTCTCGGTGCAAGTGTGCCTGAAGAACACCAAGTGGCTTCCCTCTTTTTTGGATAAAACTTTGTGTTCACCTTTAATTTCTAAACTTTTTGCTGTTATGAAACATAATTTTAGATGTTTTCAGCATAATACAATGTACATAATTGTGATAAAAATTGAAAAAAAAAAAGTATGAATATATATATTCCTGTAGATATGTATTTTACCCCAACGATAAGGTGCTGAAAAAATGTGAAAATTACCCTTAAAAGTGCTTGAAAAGTGCTTGAATTTGACCTCTAAAAATGTGTACCAACCCTGAATAAATCATGGCCCTACAATGAGGGAGGGCTGGGCAGAAAGTCCAGCCAAACCTGAGTCGCTACTCAGTAGCCTCAATTATTAGAAATTTCAGACAGGAAAAAAAGGTATATTATGAAGTTAACACACTAAACTGTACGAAAGAAATTATTAAATTACATACATTGCTGTATTACTGTAGGTGTATGAGTCTAAATGACAAAATGTATGATGTTTCATTTTCTACAGAACTGCTGGACGACCTGCACAGGGTGGAAGACAGATTAGGTTCAGTGATGAACAGGAGGTGGCCATTGTCAACATTGTTTTGGAAAATAACAAAATCCGGCCTCGCGAATTGAGAGAGCAGATCATCGCAGATCAAATAACCTTCGACCATTCACAAGGAACAGTGCAAGAGTCAAAGACCTCCATCATGACTAGGGTTGTCACAAGAACCGATACTTCGATACCAATTTGATGCCGTCACGAAAAAAAATAATTCGATACTTGCTTTTTTCTGGTACTGTCAGAACCGAATATACAATTTTTCACTCGGTGAGCCGTGTCGATTCTTGGCGGAACTGACGGGGGCAGTATACGCGTGTGAGCAGCACAGAGCAGTCAGCGGCGCTGAAGAAGAAAACCTGCTGTCTTAGAAAAAAATGGCTTCAGCAAGTGAGAGTGAAAGTGTAACCCAGGTTATTTTCTGCAGTTTACAGAGTTACGAGTGTTCCTTAAATGCATCACTTGAAAGTTACGTCGTTAAGCAGCTGCGCACAGGGAGGTTCCTGGAAGAAAAAAAAACACAACTCCCGATGGCCACTGCAGAGCATACCGCTAAAACAGGTGAAGCATGTTGGACAGATTAGATATAGGACAACTTCATGATTAATTTCCCAAAGTTGAAGTGAAAGTGAGAGGACTTGGCAGTGTAGCCAAGAGAGGGGAAACTACTGAGTTGCTAAATTATTGTTGAGAGGATTCAGCGAGAGAAACTTAGGCGGGCGTTGTCTCCAATTAACGTGGATATCCTGGCTGGTTTTTTTTTGAGGGACGATTCAACTGCAATCCAGACCTTTGCTGCTCGTGGATGCTGTGGTTTCACCTGGATGCTGATGTATGCCGTTCCAAGGGGGCGGTAGGAAGCATGAGACCTGGAATTTGACTGAGAGGATTTCTAATTTTATTTGCACTTTTTTTTTTTGAGATCTCAGTTATTTTTTATTTTTTTATTTTTTTGGTCCCAACACTGACATTGACAATTAATACTGCCTTTTAAAGGAACACAGACCGATGCTGTGAGGCAGCTTAAAAGAGGACAATTTATTTGAAGGACATTTATTTTTTTAAGGACCCTAACTGGAAGAATTTCAAAATTTGAAGGGGCAAAGACTGGAAACTGAAAATACTGAGTTGTGCATTTAATTTCTGAATGTGGAAAATTCAGTTGAGTTATTTAATTTCTAATGTCAAGACTTGAATTTGCCCAATCCGCACATTAGAATTGCAAGTTGAGTTAAATTGAGGTATTCAAGTTGAGGTTATGCTTTACAGATAATGTATGTAAGGAAATAGAACTGAACATAATTTTTTGACACTATACATACATAAAGGTTTCTTCTATCTTCCATAAACCTGTGTTGTGTGTGTTGTGTGGGCTGGAGGTCTCATTGCTCTCTATAGAGTCTGCCACTGCCAATCTCCTTAAGAATCTAGTAGATGAAAGAAACCTGTAGCCGAATCAACCCCTTAGTTGAGTTTAATGCATTTTGATGAACCTTAAGCACCGATGCTAAGAATCTTTGGGTCAGGATTGGTGCCATAGACCTTCTTTAGACCCCACCTACCCCCCTCTCTCGGGTTACAGGGGTTACAAAAGCACAACACGTCGGCTCGTCGACAAGACAGGTACTAAGAGTCGCGTGTGGAAATATTTTGCATTCAAAGCGGATAAATACGGAGCAATTCCAGACTCAAACAAGCCGACATGCAAACAGTGCCTCAGAAGTTTTCAGACGAAAGGAGGAAGCAGGTCAAACCTGGCCAAACACCTCAAAGACAGGCACCCCGACTTGTTTAGAGAATTCAATTCGTGGTATCAAATTAGTATCGAGAATCGTGGAAATTCACAGGTATTGGTATCCACTACTGAAATTCTGGTATCGTGACAACCCTAGTCAAGACTACGTGCAAGTAAGTTGGATACAGCATGCAAGGCGAAATTTCCCCCGTTGCTTGGCAAGGGAGGACAGGCCTGTGATGTGGATGAGGTGATGTGGCCAAATGCCAACAGGAGACAGGATCCATAGCCTAAATGTCTTCCAATCATTCCCTTACAACACTATGTTTTGTAGAACATTCTAGTTGTACCATGTCTTTGTGGGTGTTTATTTTTTTTTACTTTTGCAAAAATCTGAAAAACAAAACAAAATTCTGAAGCGTTTCCATTTTGTTTTCATGTGTCTAGGTTAATCGGTTACTCTAAATTGTCTGTAGGAGTGGATGTGAGCATGAATGTTTTCTGATTTGCTAATGTGTTGTAGCAGCATAGATGTGCCATCCATGTTATTTAGTGTCACTGTTTGTTTAGCACCACTAGTGGCCGTCATGCCGTGGGCTGGTATAAAAGCAGCCTTCCTCCACCATCTCTTCCTTTTGCGCTCCTGTCATTGGTGCGTCACTTCCGGCCCAAGGTTGTCTGGTCCGACAGGTATGGCCGCTGCTTCACCACGTTGGTCACTCGGTCCTCTCTGTGTGCTCACTGCGTTTGTGTTGCCTCATAGGGTGACTGCTTGTCGCTGCTCCGGGTTTCCCGTGTGCGCTGTGGTGTATTGCTTGCTTGGTAAGTATTCTCTCTTTCGGCAATGTAGTTGATGCTGTCTGATGGCTAACGCTAGTGTGGTCTCAGGTAAACGCCGACGGCGGCCGGAGTCCTCTCTCCCTCCCTCCTCCTGTGTAAACGAGTGTGTGTGTGTCCGTGTTTGGTCGTAAACACTAAACAGGTATGTGTTTTTAGCATAGCGAACAATCGCAGCATTTCTTGCTAACGTTGTAACACTAACAGTATGTTTTCATGATTAGGACCAACTGCAATCAGCTTATTTGGGGTCGCTGCTGCTTTGTTTGCTGATACTTTGTCTCCACGCTGCTTTGCCTTGCTGCTGCGTGACATTGCTGTTTGCCCCACACGCTTTGCTCCGGCTGGCACATTGTGTCGGCAGCCGCCGGCCTCTCGCGGCGCACATCTCCCGAGTAGCTCTACCAGGGGCGCTCATTCTGTGTGTGTGTGTGTGTGTGTTAACTGGGGCTTGCCCCCCCTGATGTGTGAATGTGTGTTAAGTGTGTTCTGATTATTTGAATGATTTGGTAATTATTTTGGTTTGACTATTTATGTAGTCCTATCTAGCTTAGGTAATTATTTCGGTCGGCTTGTGTTTGTTTTCTTTTTGTTTTCATATTCTTTTGTTTATGACCATATAAGTCAATAGTGGGCAGTTATTGGTTAAGTTTATTTGCTAGTTATAATTTTGTTTTTGAAATCATTTTGTTTCATGTTTGGTCATTTGCCCACTGATTTGTTTATTTCTCTTTTTAGTGGTTTTTTTGGTTGACTTTATTTTGGTGGAACCCCCCCCCCCTGCACTAGTCATTGTCCGCTCACTCGGCTCCAAGCCCTTACTTACCAGACGGTCATCAACTCCGTAAGCCGGGGGACGGACGGACGCTCATCGCCGTCAACCGGGAGCTCCTAGCAGCCAACCGGGGGACGGACGGACGGACGGACGCTCGTCACTGTCACGCGCGGAGTATAGCGGCGCTGACCTAGTGGTATAGCGGCGCAGCGCCGCTGTTCCACCGCCTGGGGAGAACCCTGCTTACCCTTGGATGAATGTCAGAAAGACTTTGTTTTAAAAGAGAGAAATTATGTAATAAAAGTGTATTTTTCTATAATATTTAAACCACGTCTCATGCCTTTCTAATGAGTGGCCTTACCTGTGTGCCTTGCACTTTAAATTAATTCCCTGGGTGAAATTCCCAGGGTGGCGTTGTTTTCTATTTCTTGTTTAGTTCACTTAGTTTAATTTCCTCTCGCCTATCGCTCGCTACAGTGTTTTTTGATTTGTTGTTGTGTTTTCTGTTTTGTTTCCTGATTTGCTGTTGTGTTTTGCCATTGTGTTTTTTGTGTGAGACAGCTCTTGTAGGTAGTCTATATATGTATCTATATATAGGGATATGTGCTCTGTTTGTGTAACTAGAAGAGTTAAAAAAAACTTCCATGTCATTATGCAACCCATAATAACTCCTACATGTTACACAAACATAGCACATCAGATCTATCTGCAATAATTTCTATACACACAGTATATTTAAACACATATACATCCAGAAAGTAGTTTTGAAGTGCATTTTTTTTAACAGCACCAACAACATGGTGACATATGGTTTCATCCTCACATTCAAGATTCAACATCAAGTAAACAATGTCCATCCACTTTGATTGTGTGTGAGCACCCAGTTTCACTGATGTCCACCTCTCCTCATCCCGCCAAGGTCCTGCCAACCATCCGTCATTTTGGGTGACACTGGGTGACGGCGGGTTACATCCTGGTTAAGTTGACAGTGCATCACAGGGTGGACTTCTAGGGACAAAGAACAAGCCCAGATAGAACCCACATAAACACAAGGAGAACATGCAAACTCCGAACCCAGGACCTTCTTGCACTAACCACTGCACTGCCATACTGCCCAACTCAGCACCTGTTGAGATAAAATAAAGCTTTCTTTGAGGGTACATCATTTTGGACAAAATTCTCTTGTAAGCTATACTTGGTTTATAAGCACTTGTTGATATACAGTTACATTTACAGAAAATACAAATAAACAGCTAACAGAGTAAGCAGAAAAATCCACATCTACCTTTTTCTGCTCAGTAAAATGTACTAACATTCTATATCCATATTGTCCTTACTTGGCCAGCAAAGTAGCAGAATATGGTAGGTTTTATCAAATGCAGTAAATTACAGTGAAGCAAACATCTGTCTCATACAGTTTTTCTTTTGTGAAACATTGATCCACTAAAGTTGATCTAGACACATGAAAACAGAATGGAAACGCTTTTTTTATTTTTACAACAAACTGGGGCTGCTCTGGCCCCTCACATCAGGTGTATTTGTAGTGCTATGGCTTAGACTGATTGGTCTACAATTAGATTTTTAATGTTTTCATGTGTGTGAGTCTGTGTGCTTTTCCAATTGTAGTAGTGTTTTGTATTTTACAGTTTTTCTCGATTGTTTACACACATTTTCTGAAAGCATGCCTCATGCTCTCAGAACTCTACCCACAAATCAAAAAACACACACACAATGGGCAAAAGCCCTCAATTCTCCTGCAAAATAAAACTTTACCTTCAAAACAATGTTATTTCTTTTCAAAATGGTATTTTGTTTTCAAATGACACACACAAATCATCATATGAATAGACATTTATAAGAACCAGTTGAACACTGATGTGCTCAATGTAAAACACTATGATGAATGGAAAACACTTCTTCTTCACTCATCATAATGACTTAGGCCTTTTTTGTTCAGTTACACTTACTACAGTCAGTACATACATAAGTGTGTTGTAAAATATTTGAAAATATTGTTTTTATACTCAGAACACACAAATACATGGTAACAGATATTTTATTTTTCCCACAAAAACAATGTACAGTGTATATCCCAACCAACACAAAGTTGCATATACAACAATATACGGTCTACATACAAAACAACAGAATAATTTACTGTACAGTTACAGTAAAAAAATAAAAAAAAAAACTGTGCAGCATGCTCTCCTCTGTTTCAGTCTGGCCACAGCACCTCATCCACACCACAAGCCATGTTTTCCCTGGCCAAGCAGCAAGAGAAATATCGCCTAGCATGGTGAATGCAGCCATGAAAAGCACCAACTGCTATACAGTATATCCACATGTGTCTTCCATAGCTTGGAGAAGGGGTATACGCATTTGTGGATTTTGGTCATAAACTTTCCATCTCCAGGCAGAAAAAAAATTCTCAACAGAATTGAGGAATGGAGAATATGGATGGAGATAAACAACTATAAAGCAAGGGTGGGCAGTGAACCAGTTATGAACCAGAGCAGCCCAGTGGAAACTTACGTTGTTCCAAATGACAACATACCTGAGATGATGTGGGGTCCGTTTCACAAAGCAGGTTTAGTGAAAACTCTGAGTCTGTTAACCCTGAAATGAGGGAAACTCTGAGTTTTCCGTTTCACAAAGGGAGGTAACTCAAACCAGAGAAAGAGGGGTAACTCTAGCCTGTTTCACAGAGAGAGGTAACTTAAGCTCTCGGTCAGTTACCATGGTAACATACTCTCTGAAACTTATGGAAGCGAATTTGTACCATAATTCAAATTAAAATGCATTTACAGAAATGCTTTTTCATTTTAAGAATGTAGCTGCATTTTTTGACTCATAAATAAAATTAGTAATAAATCATCCAAATTGCATTTTCATTTTCTTCTTCAAGACTGCTCATTTTGTAACTTAATTCAAATGATAAAGAAAAGGACATTTAAGATTTAATATTCAAAAGATGGCCCAGCAAATAGGTACCAAAATTCAATTTGAAATGTCAATTTGAAAATTAAAATGCATTAGCAGAAATGCTTTTTCATTTCAAAGTCAGAGCTGCATTTTTTGACTCATAAATAAAATTAGTAATAAATCATCCAGATTGCATTTTCATTTTCTTCCTCAAAACTGCTCATTTTGTTACACAAAGACAAAGAAAACTGCTTTTTCGTTTTGAAGCCCTCCCCCGACAGAAAAGGTCCAAAATTCAATTTGAATTCGCAATCCCAAGCGGCGCAGGAGAGTGACGTCAGCGGCCTCTCTTCTTCTACAGCCCCCAGTCTGACCGACCGTGCTACGCATCTACGTTAGGGGGCGGCGGGGTGCTTATTCGACACTGGAGTAAGAGAAGGGACAAGAGGAGAGTGTGAAGGCAGTGTTGGTAGCATAGACTGTGGTACATGTTTTCAGAAACAGCGGGAAAATCACCACCATGTCCAGTTCTGTACAGCGGTCAAGCCAGCCATGGTTCGCGTTTGCTTGGTTAAATCAGCCGCACATTTGTTTTCCAGTGCGAAATTCTCTAACATTTACGGTGATCGTAATGAAGCCGCTCTGAAGAGCTGCTGGCAGTGACGGTGGGTCAGACTGCAGACTCACAGTCAGACCCATGAAACACACACGGTACTTTACAGTCAGTATTCCCGGTAATAAACTGAAGGTATCAGCTGGATCGTACGTCGACGTCGCCCCCATATTGGATGTGGCAGTTCAGCCCCGTGAACTAATACAAGTCAATGGAGTGAACTTTATAAAGCTTCTTCTACAAAGTGCTATAAGTTAATGTCTCTCTCTCTTCCACACCCACGCACCTGCAGCGGGTCACAAAATCACAGGCCGCTTTATAGCCTGGAGCCCCGCCTTTCCGAAACCCCGCTGTTCCGAACATAGACTTCAATTCATCGTAATGGCGGGGTTTCTCTTTTTTTCAAAGACCCCGCTATTCCGAAAAGTCTATTGGGGAAACCCCTCCATTCCGAAAACCCCCCCACTCTGAACGGACACAATCAGAAAGGAAATGGAGGCTGCGCATTTATCCTTTTTTATTTTGTGGGTTCAAACGGATCATGTGGCTGATTAACCGCAAAACAAGCCTACTTCATATTAATGACATAACGCTCATTATGCTTCAGCTGGACAATGGCTATGTTGAATTGAAATTATTTTATCATGCTAAATATCCGAAATTGTATGAAAATTGCTCCAATGCGTTATACCGATCTTCGTGCATATTCAGACACTGCCTGATATGGGTTCTGAGCAAAGGAATGTCTGTTTTCTCCCCCGGTCTGTTGTCAGCAGGAGCGGGGGCTGCAGGCTCGCGCCTGGGTGAAGTGGGCTCAAGCCAGAGTTCAGCCGAGAGAGAAAAAATGTGTATTACTTTTACTCTGTGGGAGATCTCCCACAACAGAGTGGATGAGAAACCAAGGGGGACAGATCTGCCCAGCAAACATCAGAACGCAGAGTGCTGCCTACTTTGTCTGTGACCTGGTTCAGCACCCTGGACAGCTGCCTGCGTAACTGGATGTGGGAATTTGATGCATTTGAAGCCACGACATTTGGTTTAGAAACGTCATATATAATAACATTGTTTCGAGTCGTAAACAGTTCTGTAAGTGGAAGAAATAAGAATCAATTAGGCTATTAGTGTTAGTCCTTCTTCATATAAAGTTGTGTTACAGTCGCACAGCTGGAGACCGCTAACAAAGTTAGACACAAGAGAGACAATGAATGAAATCCCGCGAAATGATGTGCGGTCAATATGACCGCTTATGGCTGAAATAGGTAAAACAAATCACATTTTCTTTTCCTTTTGTGTAATTTATATAAAAACTATTCTCAATTAAAATACAGACACTTTTAGAAAATGGTTAGAAGTCTTTAATGTTTGCATTTTATTCACATCGCACATTGATAACTTAATTGTGATAATGTTCAAAGTTATTATTATTATTATTATTATTGTTTCACATAAACACACACACAGCAAGTATAATGGTACTGTGCTAGGTATTCTTTTCGTGGTTCTTGGTGATTCCTATAGACTGATAAGTGTTGTGTTTACAAATGAGCAATACATCCAGATTTCTTGAGATTTGTATTGTCAATGGGAATTTAAATTTAAATGTCAGGCGATGTTTTCTTCATGGAAATTATTTTTCGGGCAAACAATTATAAGAGAGAGAGGGAGCGCGGACGGGGGATCCGTTGTGTGACAGTGGAGCGGAGGGTCAGCAGCTGGATTTTGCACGCACGGTCAGTATTATTAGTAGGTGTTTAAGGTTTATTACGTTTGCGGACATTCATCCACATTGAGTTCATCCACTCAATCCGCTCCAGCTCCACCCGCCCGGCGCTCCTCCGAGTGCGGACAGGACTGCCAGCTCTCCGGCGCCCCGGAGCGTGGCTTCCCCGTGCACACCCCCTCCTGATCTGACTTTGTCCGTGTTACAATAAACACTCCATGCATCCAGCTACAGCCTCCTGTCCGCTTCTGGGTCTCACCTTTGCTAAAGACACCTAACATTAACAGATCAAAACAGAGTAAACGGCAGCTATCCGACATCAGATCCACGCTCCTGCCTGCCCCAGCCAGCCCCCACACACCGTCCTGTCGCCTGCGCAGCCGCGCGGGAGGGGACAGGAGAGACCCCGGCGCTGCTGCAGAGGAGCCGTGGACTGCGATAACTCTGAGCAGCATGTGAATTACAATATAATCTATTTTTTCGCCTTTCCCCCGATGATCTGAATAAGTCGCTAAATTTGTCGCTAGTCGCTTTTTCGAAATAATGTCGCTTAGAGGGTCTGAAAAGTCGCTAAGTCTAGCGAGACAGTCGCCATGTTGGCAACACTGAAGAAGAGAGGCCGCTGACGTCACTCTCCTACGCCGCTTGGGATTGCGAATTCAAATTGAATTTTGGACCTTTTTTTGCGGGGGAGGGCTTCAAAACGAAAAAGCAGTTTTCTTTGTCTTTGTGTAACAAAATGAGCAGTTTTGAAGAAGAAAATGAAAATGCAATTTGGATGATTTATTACTAATATTATTTATGAGTCAAAAATGCAGCTCTGATTTTGAAATGAAAAAGCATTTCTGCTAATGCATTTTAATTTTCAAATTTGACATTTCAAATTGAATTTTGGTACCTATTTGCTGGGCCATCTTTTGAATATTAAATCTTAAATGTCCTTTTCTTTATCATTTGAATTAAGTTACAAAATGAGCAGTCTTGAAGAAGAAAATGAAAATGCGATTTGGATGATTTATTACTAATTTTATTTATGAGTCAAAAAATGCAGCTCTGACTTTGAAATGAAAAAGCATTTCTGCTAATGCATTTTAATTTTCAAATTTGACATTTCAAATTGAATTTTGGTACCTATTTGCTGGGCCATCTTTTGAATATTAAATCTTAAATGTCCTTTTCTTTATCATTTGAATTAAGTTACAAAATGAGCAGTCTTGAAGAAGAAAATGAAAATGCAATTTGGATGATTTATTACTAATTTTATTTATGAGTCAAAAAATGCAGCTACATTCTTAAAATGAAAAAGCATTTCTGTAAATGCATTTTAATTTGAATTATGGTACAAATTCGCTTCCATAGAAACTAACCTGGTCGGGACCAGGTTTTTCTAAACAAACCTCGAGTTTCTCTCTGTCTCTGCCCTCTTTCAGCCACACACGGTATTTGATTTCCTCATTCATTCAGTCAGCAGGCGAGTTTTGGCGTAGTATAGTTCTGCCGTCTGTAGTCTCAGTCAGTAAGCCTTCATTAGAAATTATATTAGGTGGCGACTATTTTCACTACCATTGCATGTCCTTTTGATAATGATCCCGTGGATGAAGGTGCAGCATTACTGCGCAGAGAATTAAATATTCGTCGGGAGATGATTATCAGACCGCGCATAGATGTTCTTGCATTTCCAGACAGTTATCTTTTTGAGCGGTACCGTTTCACGTCACAGTCCATCATTTACATACACAATCTAATCCGTCCTTACATTTCCAACATTACCAACCGAAGTCATGCTCTCACATCCCAGCAGATATTGTGTGTTGCGCTGCGTTTTTTTGCAAATGGGAGTTTGTCATACACCGTCGGAGATGCAGAGCAGTTGAGCAAGGCAACTGTATGCAGAGCGGTCAGAAAAGTGTGCCTCGCCCTGAAACGGCTACTACCCATCTTTATCGTTTTCAGCTCCTCTGCCTCCGTTAGAGGTGGCGGTGCTGGGCCACCACCCGTTTTACGGGCATCTGCTTTCTTTCTGTTGGCTAAGTAGAAGTCTGTGTTAGTTTAAATAGGCTTAATTATTTAACAGAACATGATATAGATGAGAAGACATTTATGTGTGTGAAAACAGCATTATGTTGGAGAGAAAACAACTGTACAGTCAAACAGCCACTTAATATTTACTTTACAATGTAAAACATGATCAAAATGAGGTACCCCCATGATATTATGCCGAGGTCTAACGTTTTTATGTTTCATCTTAAGTTGCTGCCAAGTGCGCTTCTCCCCCGCGGGATTGCACCTAAATGAAATAAATTAATAGGCTACCACTCAAGTTTCCCCCTGTAATATTATTGTGATTGCAAAGGACTACGTTTAAACTTACGCATTGACCCGAGCACCAATGTTCTCCCACGCCGTCTCCCTCTCTTTTGCTGCTGCAGCGGTGTTACACTTCCTTCTAAAAACGTGCTCAAACTCACCGTATGAGCGCATTAATATTTCCAATTTCAGTGGGTTGAAAAACGTAGCCCTCCTCTTCCCCGTTGTCATGGTGACTCGTCGAATCGGGGCTCCACTGATGCTGTCTTTTTATACTTGTGGTGCACGTGCTTAACTCCAGGTTAAACTACTCCGAGTTGATCAAACTAACTCAAATCTGTTGTTCTGGAACCGAAAACTCAGAGTTTCCTATCTCAGAGTAGATCAACTCAGAGTTCAGGGTTAGACTCAGAGTTTGTTGAACCTGCTTTGTGAAACAGACCCCTGGTGGAATGAGTGTGTTGTGTGTTGTGTAGGGTGTCCAGGTGTTTGCCCATGTGATGAGTCAGTAGCCTCTTTCACACTGCTGTTTGCATGCGGGGATCCTGCGCCGATTCTCCGCACCCTCCTCTGTGTGAAAGTTTCAGATGCGGAGAGGGGGAAATTTCGCTCCGGCGCTGTTCCGCCTCTGGAGGTAGTATCAGGGCCGCATTATTGGTGAGCCGTCCCAGTGTGAACAGATAATCCGGAGGCGCAGAGCGATGGCATGTCGGTCGTGCAGTCTGATGACTACACAGGTCCTTCACTCAACTAAATACAGAGAAATGTCCCACAAAGCAACGTTACAGGACCGAACAAAAGTAACGCAGTAACTGTAACTGTCTTTGGCAACTTATATGAGGAAAACAAATACCAAAGCTGTACGTGGAGAAGCGTCTGTTCTCCGCCTGTCCTCCCGCCAGTCCTACCGACTCTTCCTCACATTTCTGCTCAAAAAACAGCGTCTGTCACCGGCAAAAAACTGTCACCGAGTGTTTGTGATGAAAATAAATCACCGCGACCATCAGCTCTCCGGACCGAGACTTCAGGGAACTTTCCCCCAGAAAATAGCCTCCGTCCCCGCAAGTGACAGAGTCAGACAGCGTCGTGTTTACTGATGGTGATTATGTATAATTATGTAATTTAGCGCTAAAAACGTAACTCCGTCACTTTCCAGGATGTTTGGTGGGTCAGGATCTCAATCACTACACATAACAGCATCCATATGATTATAAACTGTCTGCGGGTTTGGAGTAACAGGGGAACACCTGGGGAGACACCAACGTCATCAACATGACGTGTACCGTCACGCCTCTTTAGGAGCCGCAGCGCCGGCTTTCTGTGTGAATTACACATGTGAAGGCAGAGATGCTTCGCTCAGTATGAATCACCATCGGCGGAGAATTGGCGAACCACCGCTCCGGAGATAATGCGGAGACACTGTGTAAAAAGGGCTAGTATGCATAGTAGGGAAATTAACTTTAGAATTTTGAAGGACAGTGTGTTCCTTGTGAAAACAAGAGATTTTCTTCATGAAAATTGTGCCAAATGCAGAGAATTGTGTGTAGTGTTTTGAAAAAAGTGTGTTTTAGAACTGCAATTTGAGTGTAAAGCAGGAATTGTGCTTGTAGTTTAGCAGAATTGTTTCAGGGGGTTGGTGCATGAGTTACATGTTGTGGTCATTATGTCTCAAGTACCAGTATTTGCGTGTAAACATTTGAGAAAAACTAATCGATGGCTACTATGCAACAAAAGCAGAACAGCATGTTTGTGGTATCATGTAGATCTTGTTACTGTAGTGTACAATGGAGCAGCTTTAATCAGGAATTTGGTTTTACTGAATGTAACAGTTGCTCCTGATCTGAATGAACCAAACATGATTCATAACAGAGGAATTTCTTGTGACATACAAACATCAATATGTTTTGATGCTCACAGTTTTTGCCAAATGCTTACACACATGTTGCAGACTTTGGCTCACTGTGTCATAACTTAACACACAGGCCGAGTAAGACACAGCACATGGAGTTAAACTCCTAACTTATATGGCAAAATGAAACTCTTGAAACAAAACTTAACAATCCCATTTCAAAACTGTTTTTAGCATCAAAACGTTAAACACATGCACCTTTGAATTAATCTTTCCTAGAAGCAACAACACAGAGATGTGCTTTATGCAAAACACAGCTGTATTTAGTACTTTGGATGGTTTTTGATTTTAAAAGTCTCATACAGATTTTTTTTTTTTGTGAAAGATTTATCCACTACAGTTGATCTAGACACATGAAAACAAAATGGAAATGCTTCAGAATTTTTTTTAGTTTTTCAGGATTTTGCAAATGTAAAAAAAAAAAAAAAAAAACACAAAGACATGGTACAACTAGAACGTTCTACAAAACATAGTGTTGCAAGGGAATGGTTGGAAGACATTTAGGCTATGGATCCTGTCATTTGGCCACATCACCTCATCCACATCACAGGCAATGTCCTCCCTTGCCAAGCAATGGGGGAAATATCGCCTTGCATGCCGTATCAACCCTGTATGGACCTCACCTCAATGTCGCCGCATGCCATTTCCATGGCTTGTAGAAGAGGCATGCGGGCATGTGGCTGATGGTCATAAACTTTCCAGCGCCATGCTGAAAAGACCTCCTCAATTGGACAAAAATGGGGTGTATGGTGGCAAGTTGAGTGCAACTGTTATGTACTGTGTACTATTATGATTGGTGAACCAGTCCTGAACAAAGCAGCTCGATGAAAACTGACATCATCCCAGATGACAACAAACTGGGGCTGCTCTGGCCCCTCACATCAGGGGTCCGTTTCACAAAGCAGGTTTAGTAAAAAACTCTGAGTCTGTTAACCCTGAAGTGAGGGAAACTCTGAGTTTTCCATTTCACAAAGGCTATAGGCTAATATAGCTAAGGCTAATAGGCTACCACTCAAGCAGTTTCCCCCTGTAATATTATTGTGATTGCAAAAGACTACATTTAAACTTACGCATTGACCCGAGCACCAATGTTCTCCCACGCCGTCTCCCTCTCTTTTGCTGCTGCAGCGGTGTTACACTTCCTTCTAAAAACGTGCTCAAACTCACCGTATGAGTGCATTAATATTTCCAATTCCAGTGGGGTGAAAAACGTAGCCCTCCTCTTCCCCGTTGCCATGGTGACTCGTCGAATCGGGGCTCCATTGATGCTGTCTTTTTATACTTGTGGTGCACACGCTTAACTCCAGGTGAAACTACTCCGAGTTGATCAAACTAACTCAAATCAGCTGTTCTGGAACCGAAAACTCAGAGTTTCCTATCTCAGAGTAGATCAACTCAGAGTTCAGGGTTAAACTCAGAGTTTGTTGAACTTGCTTTGTGAAACGGACCCCAGGTGTATTTGTAGTGCTATGGCTTAGACTGATTGGTCTACAATTAGATTTTACAGTTTTTCTCAATTGCTAAAACACAATTTCTGAAACCTTTCTTCATTTTCTGAAAACATTAAACACAAAACCTCAGCTTCAAGCACTATTTACAAAACCTCTAAATCCTCATGCAAAATGAAACTTTCGCCTCAAAACAGATTTACCTGTGCTCAAAACCAACACTGCTCTCAAATCATAAACAAAGCGATCAGAATGATATACACTATCAAGCAGTCAGTAAACAATACACCAAAAAATAGAAAATACGTTGTTCAAAACATATAGGGAGAAGTACATTTTCAATCATCTACATCTCAAAACAAATTTCATATTTTTCCATCATTGTCTTTTGATGAATGAAAACATGTTCTATCATAGTAGCTCAAAATTAATCAGACATTATACTCTGCTTTGCTCTTTGCAATTTTTTTTGTTCCTCCTCCTCCTTGTACCCCTATTTTTACAGCACTGTATCCTGCATCTCACAAACTTGTCCTTTGTTTCTGTGATACTGTAATTCTTGTTCTTTGTTGATATGAACCTGCAACCAGTCAAAATCTATTGCGCAGTCAGTACTGTAACCAAATGGAAAGCACAATGTTCAGGGCCAGACAATTTGTTTGTTGTACAGTATACAGCCCACAATGCACTGTACTACAGTACACAATACAAAAATCAAAGGAGTAAACATGTGATCAATGTGCTTCTTCTTGTCTTTGGGCTGGGTCAGGCCAGAGCACTTCGTCGACATCACAAGCAATATTTTCCCACCTGAGGCAACGGGGGAAGAAGACTCTTGTGTGCTGTATCCAGCCCTGACATGGTTCCTCACCTATATTACCACAGGCTAAATCCATGGCTTGCAGAAGATTTACCTGTTTGCTCTCTGAACTGGCTTATATTGGTTGTGTCACATGATTTGAAACAAGTGAAATCAATTTTGAGTGGTTGTGTTTAATCAATGACATGTGTTCTCTTTTTGTATTTGATTGTTGCCAATTGTGTTTACCAGTATGGATGACATGTGCATTAGAGTGCAGAATGTGTTTTGAGAATGAGAATGTGTTTAGAGTTCTGCTGAAAAGTCGTAGTGAGATCTGCAAATTGTGTTTTACCATGTGAAATGGTTTAAGGTATTGACAACAGACTGCACAATTAGCTAAATGAGTTCAGGCAACTGCAAACTTTGTTCAGCCAATGGGTTTTAGTGTTTTAGCAATTGAGAAAAACTGTAAATGTTTTCATGTGTGTGAGTCTGTGTGCTTTTCAAATTTTAGTTGTGTTTTGTATTTTAAATAGATGTGTTTTCCCAATGATTGCATGAGATTTCCTTTTTGAACAATGTGTCAGTGTGTAGTGTTTTGCAAGAAGTGTGTTGGAGAATTTCAAACACAGTGCAAAGCATATATTGTGTGTACAGGGTTGGTGCTTTTGTTTAGGGCATGGTCACCAAAGTTAGAGGTTGTGATGCTTTGGGCAAAGGAACCACTTTTAGTGTCTAAACATTAGGCAAAAACTTTAAGCACCCAGGATTTAGAAAAAGTTGATAGGAGGATATCTGTGGATAATAATCAACTCAGATACACTTAGCAGGGTTCGTACACATTTTTAGAGGTCAAATTCAAGCACTTTTCAAGCACTTTTAAGGGTAATTTTCACATTTTTTCAGCACCTTATCGTTGGGGTAAAATACATATCTACAGGAATATATATATTCATACTTTTTTTTTCTTCAATTTTTATCACAATTATGTACATTGTATTATGCTAAAAACATCTAAAATTATGTTTCATAACAGCAAAAAGTTTAGAAATTGAAGGTGAACACAAAGTTTTATCCAAAAAAGAGGGAAGCCACTTGGTGTTCTTCAGGCACACTTGCACCGAGACAAAGAGAGACCTGAGAGCACCCTGTAATTTTCTTTTTTAACATACATTTTTATGTTTCAAAATGCAGTGTCGGGTGTAACACGTTACAAAAGTAATGCAATTACTGTAATGCATTACTTTTTACTGTAACGCAGTAATGTAAGGCATTACAAAAAAAAAATGGTAATATTTTCCTCGGTACAAATCTCAGTAACGCACGTTGCACCCAAAATTAAGTGGTGTGTTGTTTTTATACAAATTTGCCAACACCGCGAGATTAGCAGGGGAGAAAAAATCTGTGCAAATGTTTACTCCCTGTTATTGAAGAGAACTATTGATTGAGGAGAAGACGACTGCAGCAGCAGACAAGTTGGACTCTACGTTCACGAGATGGACATACGCTCATTATTTTCAGTTCATCAGAGACAAGGATGTGAAGAACATTATAGTTAAATGCACTTTGTGTGTGAAACCAAAAGATCTCTCTACCTCGTGAAATAGCAATTTTTAAGTAATTTAACGAAACATCTAGAGCAATTCCACACTAACATTAAGCTAGTAACCAAAAGAAAGCAAACTGAGGATGAGAGCGGAGAAAAAACTAAGCAGCAAAAACTTTCTCCCGTTCTGCAATGCTTGAACCTCGAGAACTGAGGAGACTGTGGCAGAGTATGTCGTCGAAGATATGCTGCCACTTTCAACAGTGGATTCTCCATCTTTTAGAGAAATTGTGAGCAACATCCCCATCCACAGCCTAGCAATGACAAGGTAAGTTATCATTGCCTCAACAGGTTAGTGCTACTAGGCTATTGACAATAATATAAATAGCCACCAGAACATCGACATAACGTCAGTCTGCTTCACGTCAGTCTGTATCCAAATAAAAACATACACTTAACATTAACACTTCTGTTAAACACAATAAACATTCGCTAAAGGGCCTTCCAATGTAGGCTACCCCCCATCCCCACCCCCACCCCAAACACACACACACACACACACACACACACACACACGAAACCAACTGTTTCTGAAAGGTCTGCCCAAACTGAATTTGAGTATTAACATCAAACATTTGGGATGAATGACCAGTTTCTGCCCCATGAACAGGTTTAGGCTACATTGAAAATCAATGTGTGTGTTTCAAAAAGGTTCAATACAATGTAGATGCATTATAGGAATCTGTACTGTCCTAGAAGAATGTGGGACATGTCCATGCATTATGCATGTTTAATCAAATCTAGAGGACACAAGCTTTTAGAAAATGTATGGTGCAATCAGCTTTCCCTAATATTAATAGAAATCAAGGTGTTGACATACAAAAAGATTTGACATATATTGATTTTTCAGTGTAAATCTTCTCATGGGACTGCAACAGGTAGTGCACCCCAAATGTTTCAATTTTAACACTGCAATTAATGTTCAGCACGACCAGCCCTTTCAAAAACTGTTGTTTTTAGTGTTGGTGGTTGTGAATTTGGGTGAAAATAACATAAAAGTAATGCAATATTAGTGTAATGCCTTACAATTCAAATACAGTAGGCTAATATTCAGATGCTAATATTATGATGTAATAAAGTTACTGAAATGACAGTAACAAGTAATAAATAAATAATGCAATACATGTTTGGAGTAACTTGCCCAACACTGTCAAAATGTGTCACCTATCTGTAAGAAGTCTTGGCTTCCATCTAATTTTACTTTAATAGAAGTAAGTAATGAAAAGTGGAGAAAAGTGAACATTCCCTTTTCACACTTCCACTCCTTCTCCTCAGCCATCCTTTTCTCTATTGCTACCAGGCTGCATGTGTGACGACACACAGGCCACAGACTGCATACAGACAATCAAGCGCTAACCTAACGAGGTCACGTAACGTGATTAACGGTGCGTTAATTATTCTTTAGCTTATTATGGTTTCCATATTAATATATTAATCACATGCGTTAACGCGTACGTTTTTTCTGCAGTCTGTAGTTAACATGTTAACTTCGACAACCCTACATTTTATATAATTTAGTCTGTAAAAACGCTAATTTAGCAAACGTTAGCGGTTAGCATAAACAAAGTGTTAACGTGCAGTGTTGGCCTTAGTTACTCAAAGTCTTAAGTTAACTTACATTTCATGTGACTGGAGCGCAGACTCTCCCATTGCACAAATCTGCAAATCGTTTTTGCAGACTTTGCATGATGCCACTCTTTGATTCGGTCCTTATTTTAACCATAGTTTGAGGTTATCATTTTCAAGCCAGTGCTCGTTAACACAGCTGCCTCCCGGCAATTCTGTCATCTCCTGCCGTCTCTCTTCGAAGGGGGCGGGGTCACACACAGACCGGCAGGTCGCAGAGAGGAGCAGCGGAGTCCAGGAGGAAACATCTCCACATACGGTTCTCTTACTGATTTTATTTCTCCTTGTTATAAGCAAACTATCAAATCTGATCTCAATTTTGGGAAAGAAACAGAGTTATTATGTCAAGCACTTTCAAGCACCTAAACTAAAATCCAAGCACTTTTCAGACCTTGAAAACATAACATTGAAATTCAAGCACTTTCACGGATTTCAAGCACCCGTACGAACCCTGACTTAGATTAGCAGTAAGTAGATGTGATACCTATTCTTTACATTTAGCAGCTATATGTAAGCTCATCTCTAATCCATTGTTCTAAATGGTACTCATGGTTCCTGAATGGGAACTGGGGGGCTCTGTGGTTCAGGTGACAGCTTTATGAGGTTTTGTTTGTCAGGGCGTAGCTTTTTCTCTCAATGTAAGGTGGTGTGCAAGAGACCTAATTTCTCAACAAAGAGTGGTAGCCTCTGGCAGTGGTGGGGGGGGGGGGGGGGGGCGGGGCACTTAAATGGGGCAGAATTCATAACATGGCCTTTTTTGGGTTGTTCTTACGTAAATATGACCACAGCAAAACATGAGTTTCAGCAGGTATTAAAACATTGGTTAAGTAATGTCTTCAGGATAGATTTCCTGAGGTTTATGCTGATATTTGGGAGTTTTATAGTTTCCTGTGGATTTTGTAATGATTGTATATGCCTGGTTGTTGTTCTGTGTGTTTTCCTATTTTTCCTTCCTTTACATCTACAACATACTGTGTTGTACAAAAACCTTCAAATAACCTTTTCTAGTCAATATAAAATAATAGTCATCTAGTAACTATTTGACATAATCTTCCAACAAAACAAAGACAGTCCGTAAAGGTTCCCCTATTGTTCCTTGTCTGTCAGATGATCCAGCTGTCTGGCTTTCTTTCCATTTCCTTTCTTCTTAGTGGGCTTCCTGTGAACCCTTTTTTAGCTGGAAAGGAGGTCAGTATAAATTATGAAGTCATGAAGGTAAGAGCAGACACAGAAAAGACACACTGAGGTGTGGCAACACACTGTGGCTGTCCTAGGTAAGAAAGAACTATTTTAAGCTTTGGGCACATAGAGTTAACCTATAGCAAGCAATATTGTGTTTTTTATTGGTTATAAGATAAATGGATTATATTGTTTTAACAGCCAATTCTAACTCTAGTTGGAATTTGATATATTACACAGCCAACCTTCAAAGGTCTGAAGTGCTGCCAACTAGTGTCACTTAATTGTCTTTTAAAATATCTCATCCTATGTCAAGCTAAAAATAAACCTAAGAAATAATTTTATATTCCAGTGATGCATCAGGTTCTCCTTTCAGGGTGAGTTAGTGTAAAACATTTAGGGGAATGACTGGATTAGTCCCAGTTCACAGTAAATGTTCCATCCAGTGACGCTACAAACAGATTAAAAGAAGTCATTACCTTTGCGATAAGATGCTCCAAGCTTCTGAGATTGTCAATTTAAATCACTTGTAGGACTCCTTGAGATATAATCGCACTTGCTACTGATTAATGTCATATTTATTTCATCATGTTTTTTCTTCTGGCTGACGGTTTCCTTAGTATATGAGGAGGAAAGGTACTGCATTCCTCAGCTGATATAGGATTTGAAATGTATGAAAGGGTTCACAATTTGAGTGTTAGAAGTATGGTTTCAAAAAAGGGCGTCTGGGGCATTATATCAGTTTGGCATTATTCATGTCTGTAATGCAGTCTTTTTTACATTACAGGTTAGGTTATAAAATATAGTATAATGTATTATTAAATATGAAATGAGTGGTTGCCAACATTTTGGCCCTTTGCTTGTGGTTTTGACTTACAAAGCACAGATCAATACAACTTGTTGTCAGTTTAATCAAATAGGTCTACACTTCTCATACGGTTTGAATTGACTGCAACAACTGTTTGAGTCCTAAGAGGTAAATTATCCTGTACTCCACAAAAAACAAAGAATGGAGAAAGGACCTTAAAATAAGTATGCTTTTGTGAATCAGAACTTTAATCATCTCACAACTATATTCACCGTGTGACCCTTTTCTTTAACATGATCCAGTACAGAGAAGATCATGAACACTGCTGATTTCAGTCATTTGTTTTTTTGTTTTCTTTTCAGCAGTTTGAAGAACAATGTGGCTAGTCCTTCTTACGTTTCAAGTTGCCAAACTCCTTCTTGCCCAAGGTGAAAATGCCTGCATGGGACACTCCACATTCAGAAGTCCAGGTCAGTGAAACTATCAGTGCTCACTCTCATTCTTTTCATCCACTTGATGCTTTAAATTCCCCTCCTCCCACCACTCTTCTTTTTTTCACAACACTCTCTTCCCTGCAACCTGGTGAGCACCTTCACTATTGCAACTTAGCTCTCTCAGGAATGTGTCTTTATCTCTGAGGTGAGGTGTGTTACGGTTTGGTGTTGACAAAGCTTTACAGAAGGGGTTAGAGAAGCTAAATTAAGGTATTGTTATGGATTCCTCGAACAAAACCCCTAAAAAAATGGTTGAAAACGTAACTAATATTCTCAACTGCATACTACTGTAGTTGGATGTTTTCTCACTGTTTTGCATAATTAAAGTTATTATGCGAAGATAGAAATTGCAGCAAGATGGTACAACTAAAATCCAAAGAAATGTAGATGTTTCAAAGTAATTCAAATGACATGAAACGTTTATCTGGAAATACACCATACTTTAACATTTTTGAGCACATATTCATATTAAATGGTACACATAAAGCAGTTGATAAACAGAACAAATGTCATTAAAACGATACTCCAGGGATATAGTTTTTTAAGCTGTGGAGCTCTGTTGCTATAGCTATTATATATATATATATATATATATATATATATATATATATATATATATATATATATATATATATATATATATACATATATATATATATATATATATGCATGTTTTTTCAAAATGATGATCAAACCCTGGGAAACATTAATGTGTTTCCTGCATCTAATGTAGGATCCATCTGATAATTACATTCATGTCATAGCAGTACTTAGAACAGCTTTTGTGTTTAATCATATCATAATTAGCTGAGGTAATGACTGTTACTATAAGTAATAGCACACTACCAGCAAAACAAAGCATTTAAGATGTGGGTGAACACAGCTCCTTTTACATTGTAGATGCTGTGTAATTTACACTCCTAAACCTAAAGTAAATCTAATTGAACTTTTACAAAGGAGCAATAGAAAGCATCCTGACTGGATAATTAAAACAGTACAGGGCATCATTGGTATCCATCTACCAAGCATTCAGTAATATCAGTGAGATGATTTGCCCGCACAGAGCCCAAATGATACTAAAAAACCCAACCATGACACATGTATGGACAACATCCACCCCAGCAACAGAAGTACTGTGTCAACTGTAACACTAGACTACAGAACATCTTCTTTCCCCAGGCTGTGAGACTGCCAAACTCATCCTCTGTTTTCTGAAAAGGATAAATAGACAACTGTACAATGGTAAATATTATTAACCTTGTACCTTGTGACCTGTAAAGCAACCATGTCTTTTATAAAGTTGCAAAGTCATAAAGTGTGTTGGTTGGTTCCTGGTTAAAGTGTTTTTCCCATTAATAATCTCATTTCATATCTTTTGTAGAAATAGAACTCTCCTGGATGATGCAACAGAATTAGTTATGATAATCAGTTGAAATTATTTTGCCAGACTGGTCTTAAAATATGTGACACAATATACAATAACCATGAGCCTCTGCAGCTGGAAAACATGAATCGATCAATAATTATATCAAACGTTGTCGTTGAATAAAACCCACCACTAAATTTGACTCAGATTCTAAAATCAAATCAATATAAACTGCAGATTCTATTGCCAGCTTTTAATAAAAAGTGTAATCTTTCGTTTCAAAGAACCTGATATTTTCTGACACACTCTTTTGTAGTAATTGTTAGTCACATCAGTCACAAAACATTGTTGATGAGTTCAGTTACTTTTACTTTCAAAAATTGATCCTGCCTATTCATA
The DNA here is from genome assembly GCF_900880675.1 of Sparus aurata. NCBI lineage: Eukaryota > Metazoa > Chordata > Actinopteri > Spariformes > Sparidae > Sparus > Sparus aurata. Next base: position 21,197,543 of record NC_044199.1, read on the forward strand.
ACTCAATAAGCCTTTCTCTGTCTCCTAAATGCCCACTTCTAATAAACTCCTAATCTCCTCGTTTGTAAGAGCTTTTTGTTCAAAATATGTCTCATGCCCAATTTTCTCTTTTCTTTCTCAGATTTTAGCTCTTTCTGAGCACTAGAAGACATCATATAAGTGTTTTTACATTCTGAGTAGTACTCCTCTTGACAAATGAACTCAACATGTGAGAAATCTTAGTTTTGGAGTAGTGTGTCCCACAGCGACAGCCATGAAAATGTGACTCTGGTCTCACCCTCACTCTGTTTAGCTCCTTCAGACATCGAGGTGCACTGTGGATCTCAGACAGTGGACCTGCAGATCCTCCTGTGTCCCATCTATTTCAATGGATACAACGAGTCACTGCTGGCCCTCAACTCAGAGCACTCCAAACACCAGTGTAAAGGGACTACTGACTGGATGGTGGACCCGCCTGTTGTTAAATTCAATTTCTCCATCACAGAGGGGGCTATCTCTGCCTGCTCCAACCTGCTGACAGTAGGTCATCTAAACTTGAAAACTAGTCAATCGATGAAAGACATTTAATTTAATCACATGATTGTCAATAGTTAATTGCAAATTAATCACACATGTTTTATCTGATCTAAATGTACGTAAAAGGGATATTTCTCAAGCTTTTAATACTGTGATCAACATAGAATAGAATAGAATAGAATAGAATAGAATTACTTTATTGATCCCAGACAGGGAAATTATTTTTTTCACAGCAGCAGTGGGTCCGCAAAAAACACTCTGTACATAACATAAATAGAAAGCAAGATATACACAATGTATACAGTGCAAAATATACTATAAACAATAAACAATAATAATATATACAACAAAACAGTAGAGAGATCAGAGTTTTCTCTATCAGGCAGAGGTGAGAGAGTTATTGTATAAAGTGATGGCTTGTGGCAGGAAAGATTTTCTGTATCTGTTGTTATGACAGCGAAGCTAAAGCAGCCTTCCGGAGAAGGTGCTCCGCTGTCTGACCAGTGTGAGTTGGAGAGGGTGGAGAGGATTATCCATGATGGATAACAGTTTTTTCAGTGTCCTCCTCTCTACCACAGCCTCCAGAGTGTCCTGTTTACAGCCAATCACAGAGCCAGCCTTCCTGATGAGTTTATTGAGTCTGTTGGTGTTGCTGGCTCCGATGCTGCTTCCCCAACAAACCACAGCAAAGAAAAGTACACTGGCCACCACAGACTCTTAAAAGATCTCCACATGTTGCTGCACAAGTTGAAGGATCTCAGCTTCCTCAGGAAGTAAAGTCTGCTCATCCCCTTCTTGTAAACAGCTTCAGTGTTAGATCTCCAGTCCAGTCTCTGGTTGAATGGTAACACCAAGGTACTTGTAATCTTCCACCGCCTCCACATTATGTACAAAGTGTTTTATTTGCAGACCCACTACTGCTGTAACAAAATAATTTCCCAGTCTGGGATCATTAAAGTAATTCTCTCTATCTATCTATCTATCTATCTGTCTATCTATCTATCTATCTATCTATCTATCTATCTATCTATCTATCTATCTATCTATCTATCTATCTATCCCTTCCCAGAATGCGCAGTGGTTGGGGAGCCGTCTTCCTTTTCTTCCTAAAATCTATCATCATCTCTCTGTTCTTGCTGATGTTCAGCTGCAGGTGATTCTGTCCAGTCCACTCCACAAAGTTGTCCACCAGTGCCCTGTACTCCCCCTCCTGTCCCTCACTTATACACCCAACAATAGCCGCGCCGTCAGAAAACTTCTGCAGGTGACATGACCCGGTGTTGTACTGAAGCAGGGCTGGACTGGGACAAAAAATCGGCCCTGGCATTTTTGGCTTAGACCGGCCCCTCATAATTAGCGGAGCACAACCGGAAGAAAACCCCATAACTTTTTGCCTTTAGGCTTATTAGAAATCTACAGTTTATTATTACTTTAGAAGTCTATCAAATAACCATTGTGGAAAGCAAATAAGTACATTTACTCAACACATAGTTGAGTAAAGGTATATTCTATTTCAAGCATAATGTATCATCGGCATCCTAGATCTCAGAAGTTTAGCATCTATTGTTAACTCTACCACTTTTGTCTGCTCTGTGTAGTTCAATTGATTATTTTATCCTTTGTATTGAAATCATCTCTAATATGTATTTTCTGAATTTCCCTGATAAATGATTTATAATAAAACTTTTGGATTAAATTATGAAAGCCCGGCCCATAAATGTCCGTCGGCCCACCGGGCATTGCCCGGTATGCCAGAAGGCCAGTCCATGCCTGTGTATAAGGTGAACAGGAAAGTAGACAGGACAGTCCCCTGTGGAGCTCCTGTATCACTAACCACCACATCAGACAGAACACTGCCCATATGAACAAACTGTGGCCTGCCTGTCAGTTAGCCAGTAGCCCCATTCACACTGCTGTTTGCATGCGGGGATCCTGCGCCAATTCTCCGCGACCTCCTCTGTGTCAAAGTTTCAGATGCAGAGAGGGGGTTAATTTCACTATGGCGCTGATCCGCCTCTGGAGTTAGGATCAGGGACGCATTATTGGTGAGCCGTCCCAGTGTGAACAGATAATCCGGAGTCGCGGAGCGGGGGTGTGTCGGTCTGACAGTCTGATAACTGCACAGGTCCTTCACTCAACTAAATACAGAGAAATGGCCCACAAAGCAACGTTACAGGACCAAACAAAAGTAATGTCGAAACTGTAACGGTCTTTGGCAACTTACATGAGGAAAAAAAATACTGCAGCTGTATGTGGAGAAGCGTCCGTCCTCCCGACCCTTCCTCACATTTCTGCCCTAAAAACAGCGTTTGTCACCGGCAAAAACTTTAACTCAGAGATGATGAAAATAAATTTCCGCTACCATCAGTCCTCCCAACCAAGACTTCAGGGAACTTTCCCCCAGAAAACGGCCTCTGTCCCTACCAGTGAGGGAGTCAGACAGCGTCCAGTTTACTGATGGTGATTATGTAATTATGTAATTTAGCGCGAAAAACGTAACTTCGTCACTTTCCAGGATGTTTGGTGGGTCAGGATCTCAATCACTACGTATTGTAACAGCATCCATATGATAATAAACTGTCCGCGGGTTTAGATTGACAGCATGGGACACCTGGGAAACACCAACGTCATCAACATGACATGTACCGTCACGCCTCTTTAGGAGCCGCTGCGCCGGCTTTCTGTATGAATTACACGGCGGTACGGCGGAGGTGCTTTGCTCTGTGTGAATCATCATCGGCAGAGAATTGGCGAACCACCGCTCTGGAGATAATGCAAAGACGCTGTGTAAAAAGGGCTAGTAATCCAGGAGATCATTGTGTCGTCTACACCCATCTCCCGCAGCTTCTCCCCTAGTAGCAGTGGCTGAATGGTGTTAAAAGCACTGGAGAAATCAAAGAATGTGATTCTCACAGTACCTCCTCCACCATCCAGGGGCGAATGGGCTTGTTGCAGCAGATAGATGACAGCGTCATCAACTCCCAAATGGGGCTAGTAAGCAAATTGCAGAGGGTCTAGCAGGGCTCTCACCTGCGGCCTCAGGTGGGCCAAGACCAGTCTCTCCAGCACCTTCATCACGTAAGATGTGAGGGCCACTGGTCGGTAGTCATTGAGGCCTGATGGTGTCGACTTCTTTGGCACAGGAACCAGGCAGGATGTCTTCCAAAGCACCGGTATTCTCTCCTGACCCAGGCTCAGGTTATAGAGGTGTTGTAGGACAGGAGACAGTTGGCTGGCACATGTCTTCAGGATCCTGGGGCTGATACCGTCAGGGCCTGCAGCCTTCCACTGGTGGAGTCTCTCCAGCTGTGTCCTTACCTGGCCTGTAGTCACAGTCATGCGGGGGAGGGTGCTGGTGTCTTCAGTAGCCCTTTTTAGATAGAAAAGGCGGCACATTTGCTCCAAGGCAATGTGCCGGCCTGTCTTTCTAAAACGGAGGCGTAATATTCCTCCTTTTCCAAAAGCCGCCTCTGAGGTAGGCGTAAACATGTGACGTGAAGCTCGAAGTCGGGCTGTGAACAATGACAACAAATTTGTCTTCAAAATGCTTTACATTGCACCCCATTTGAGTTAAAACTGGGTTCTTAGCGGGGACTTTTAATTTGAAAGTAGCGACCATTCTTAGCTTGCCGACACAACAACAAGCTAACACAACCAAACAGCTACAGAGGCAGAGGAGACACTAGCATCTCCTGGATCTCAGCGGCTGTCCAGTTGCTCATCTTAATGTCCACGGATGAAATGATGGACTGACTGCTGTGATCAGCTGTTTCTTGGTTTTAAAACTCCCCGGCCGTGGGTCGTACAACAGTGCAGTTCATTGATACCTCCGCCCATCTCACGCAGAGGCCGGCACATTGCCGCCTTGTTTTTAGATAGCAGGCGAGGTGGAAATAAGTGTACCCTCCAAGGCGGAAAATCGGTGGACCAAAACAGAACCCCAATTTGCCGGCCTCTGTCTAAAACCTGGGATCGAGCGGCCAAAAGGACGGGCAAATTTGCGGCTTGGTGCCCTGTCTAAAAACGGCTAGTAAAGGAGGAGGAGGAGGAGGAGGAGGAGGAGGAGGAGAGGTGCTGCACAGGAGAGCTCACAGCAGTTGAGTGAGGGGGGAGAGGAGGAAGCATTTGGGGCAGTGGGGGTGTGTGGGGGTCTGGAGGTGTCAGGGAGAAAACAGAAGGCTGTGAACTGAACCTACTGAAGGAACTGTTCAGCTCGTTTGCCCTCTCCAGGCTGCCTGATGACTGTCTGCCCCTCACCTTACACCCAGTGATCTGCTTCATTCCAGTCCACACATCCCTCACATTGTTCTGCTGGAGTCTGGCCTTCAGCTTCCTCCTGTAGGTGTCTTTACAGGCCCTCAGCATATCCCTGAGTTCATGCTGCACTCTCCTCAGTTCTTCCCTGTCTCCAGACCTGAACGCCATCTTCTTCTTGTTAAGAAAGGCTTTCAGATCAATGGTAATCCACGGCTTATTGTTAGGGAAGCAGCGCACAGTCCATGTTGGCATGGTGGTGTGTTCACAGAACCTGATGTATTCCGTGATGCAGTCAGTCATGTTGTCGAGATCCTCCCCATACGGCTCAACGAGTACATCCCAGTTTGTCGACTCAAAGCAGTCCTGTAGTGCGTCAGAAGCCTCCTGAGTCCACCTCCTCACGCTCCCAGTGTGGACAGGCAAGAGGGACATACTTAGGGGTCAGAAGGACCAGGTTGTGGTCAGATCTGCCAAGAGGGGTGAGGGCTGTGGGATTGTATGCATCTTTAGCATTTGCATACAAAAGATCCAGTGTGTTATAGTCTCTGGTGGGGCAGTCAACGTACTGGTGAAATATTGGGAGTGTTTTGTCCAGTGAAACGTGATTAAAATCCCCAGTGATGACAATGAAGGCACTGGGATGGTGTGTCTGTACCTGGGCAACAGCGGAGTGGATGACGTCACAGGCCACCGCTGCATCAGCTGAAGGAGGAATGTACACACAGATAATGAAGGCGGACATGAATTCTGAACAGTGCTGAAGCCGGGTACCGCCATGCTGTGGTCCAGGATGTGTGAGTGAAGCCATGTCTCCATGAAACACAACACACTGCACTCACAATATTCCCTCCGAGTCTTTATCAGAACAGGCGAGCTCGTCCGTCTTATTCCCTAGAGACCTCATGTTCCCCATAATGATCGCTGGTAAAGCCGGTCTATGTCTCCTCTTCTTTGCCCTCCGTTTCGCTCCGGCTCTGCAGCCCCGGCGTCTTCTCCGCAGCTCCTTCGGGACCTCAGGCCTCACTCCAGGCAGCAGTGCAGGTTTACACAGGAGGGCAGGTTTACACAGCGCAATCAGCCTGTCGCGTGTGTAAACAATGTGCTCAATGATGCGCTCCCGACCCTCCGTTGCTAGGGATAGCAGAAACATCTTAAAAAGTGCCGCAAAAGTTTAAAAAAGGAAAGTGTCCATCTTTTCACGGTCTCTGGAGAAGAGTTGCCAAAATTCACAATGAAAATCAAAACAGAAATACAAAAAAACTATGAAAAACCCACGTGAGCTGCTGCAACAGGCTGCCGCCTAGTATGGCGCCAACATGATCACAGTATAAAAATATGATCATTGTTGTTTATTCTTGATAACTTGTTTCCTCAAAAATGTTGCACTACCTAACTCAATAATGTCACTTTCACTAATCTGCACTTCCAGTATGTTTCTGTTTCTGATATTTATTATTCTTATTGTGGTATTTTTTTTTAATTATATTTTAATCCAATGCTGGGCCCCTGAAACGAAATATCACTCTGTGTTCACTTGTTGTACACTGAGTGACAATAAAGTCTGTCTAAGTCTCTATATGAGAGTGGAAATATATACTTCCTTTATGCAAATATATGTTTATTTTTACTGCAACAATCCAAAACAATGCGAAATACTGTCCAGAATATTCTCCAGAATAACCTCAAAGGTTCTGCATGATCAAAAAATATGCTGAATGCATAACATGGCAATCTCAAGTCCAACAAGCAACATCAGATGGGCATATTGACCTGAATGTAACATTCTTTACTAATACTAACACAATGTGTTGTCCAACTTTACACTTTTAAAGGTTAACTAAACAATGTTCAACATTGACAGTAAATGCAAATAACTTTGTTCTTGTTGAGAGAACCATTTGGCAGGGCTTTGAAGCTGAACTTGTCATTGCCAAGACAATCCGTGTAGCCTACCCTTCGTTCTTTGGTTTTTCCGTTTCAAAACCAAATTAAAATAACAGAAAAACAACTTTGTTTTTCTGTTTTTCTGCAGCGCAGTAATTGTAATTCATGTAATTCACACAGAAAGCTGCGCTGCCGCTCCTAAAGAGACGTGACGGTAGACGTCATGATGATGAGATCGGGGTGTTTCCCCTGCGGTTATTTATCAAAATATACACCTGCACCCGGCGTTTAAAGGGACCCTGCGGTTAATTGAAACCCGGCTATTATTTGGTAATAAATGGTACATTAACACCCCGCTCTGTACGCCGGAGCGCATCCGCGATTCATTTACAGCCTGGAGGCGGAGTGGTGTGTGTCTCCTCTCTGCTCTGACTGGACTGCTGCACGAGGCTACTGAGAGACTGACTGCCTGTGAGTGCTTTTGGACGGGGGAGGGACTCACTGCAGCACCCGCTGCTCGTTGAGCACAGTAACTGCAGAGTGATACGTGCTTCCAAGTCAGAGTCTCCAAACACCAAAAAAGTCTCCAATAACACCAGTAAAAGTCGCTAGATTGAAGATTTGTTTGTGTGTTATAATAGTCCAACCACTTGCATTTCGACATTGGGGGAATTTTCGTGATTTTTTTAAAAAAAACAATTTTATAATCTTTTTTCCGATTTTTTATTTTTCATGGAGCACAACCTTTGCTGTAGAAGTAGCCTATGTTTCAGACGCCGATCTGAAAACGGCTGTGATTACTTTTATAAACAGGGTAGGCTATGTGTGTATGTAGCATATAGGCATATACTGATAAAATATTGATTGACATTCTGCTCCGGAACATTAGCTCGTCCGGTCCGCCCCCGTCTCAGGAGAGAAAGAAGGAGAGACGGAGCAGCTCCAACATTTTAAGTGCGCCCTTACTTTATGGCCATAAAGTCTGTAATAAGGGTGCACTTAAAATGTTGGAGCGGCTGACTTGACTACGCGGAATTTTAACAAAATTCCACAACCTGTTGTAACCTACACACACGGAGCGGATCCAGTGGAAATTAGGGGTCACCCTCTCCAGGAGTGAAGTCCATATTAGGAAATGTGCGTCACGCACCGAAGGTGGACGTGATCGCTCTCATAATGAGCTGCCAATGAACACAAGAGGTCTGTCTGAGCCTCTAAAACACCTTTTTATGTGATAGTCAGCATCAGAAGGAATCTAATAATGGACTAATGCAGTGGTTCTCAACCAGTGGGGCGGACACTCTCCGGAAAAAAGATTAAAAAATAAAAAATAAAATCACAAAAATTCCCCCCATGTCGAAATGCAAATGGTTGGACTATTATAACACACAAACAAATCATCCCTTGGCGACTTTTTTGCCAAAAGCGACTACCGACAAATAGCGACTTTTACTGGTGTTATTGGAGACTTTTTTGGTGTTTGGAGACTCTGACTTGAAAGCACGTATCACTCTGCAGTTACTGTGCTCAACGAGCAGCGGGTGCTGCCGTGAGTCCCTCCCCCGTCCAAAAGCACTCACAGGCGGTCAGTCTCTCAGTAGCCTCGTGCAGCAGTCCCAGCCTGCAGTCAGAGCAGAGAGGAGACACACACCACTCCGCCTCCAGACTGTAAATGAATCGCGGATGCGCATGGCCGCCGCCGCCGCTCCGGCGTACAGAGCAGGGTGTAAATGTACCATTTATTACCAAATAATAGTCGGGTTTCAATTAACCGCAGGGTCCCCTTTAAACGCCGGGTGCAGGTGTATATTTTGATAAATAACCGCAGGGGAAACACCCCGACGTCATCATCATGACGTCTACCGTCACGTCTCTTTAGGAGCGGCAGCGCAGCTTTCTGTGTGAATTACATGAATTACAATTACTGCGCTGCCGCTCCTAAATCCAAATTTTGCAAATATCACAATAACAAAACAGTAAAAATCAAAAAACTTAATTTTCACGTTATTCTGTTTTTGTTTTAAAACAGAATAACAGCTACAAAATGTGTGATTTTGTGTTATTCTGTTTTTCCGTTCTGGTTTTAAAACAAAATAACAGAAAAACAAAGTTGTTTTTCTGTTATTTTAATTTGGTTCTGAAACGGAAAAACCAAAGAACGAAGGGTACACGGATTCAAGACCCTTTTCTTTATCCATTTCTGCTCAAGGAGGTTTGTTTCTGCTGCCATCTACAACATTACCACTGCATTGCTTCCTGATTTCCCAAATTATGGGGCAGGCCGAGGGTCATAATATGTGTGTGTTAAATGCATGTCAAAAAAATTTGCACGATTGGGGCGCCATTTAGTTCAGGTGGTAGAGCGGGCGTCCCATGTACAGAGGCTCTGTCCTTGCTGCAGCAGCCCTGGGTTCAAGTCCCGGCCTGGGGGCCTTTGCTGTGTGTCACTCCACCACTCTCACCCCGAGCTGTTCTATGAATAAAGCCACCTAAAGGCCAAAAAAAAAAATATTTTTAAATGTACACCACTAAAAGGAATTTGTGTTAACACATTACTATCATGTTACCTATGACAGCCCTATTAAAGACACCTGAGAGATCACCACTAACATAACAGATTCTTCCACAAAACATCCTTTCCTCAAAGGTCACTCAGGAGTCAGGAAATGGGCAGTTTGCAGATTTCTCCAGCATTGAGTATGTCACCATCTCAGGCATGGTTTGCTCTGAGGATCCCAGCACAGGAGCCATCACCTATCACCAAGAGGTTATGTACAGGTTCTCCTGCCGCTACCCACTGCAGTACCTGGTCAACAATACTCAGATGAGTGTGTAAGTGTCTCCCCATGGTATACACCAAAACTGTACTCTTGCATGCTAAGATAAATTTGGTTTGGGCCTTTTGTTTGTTGGTGAAATTGTATTTCTTCATCTATAAACATTTGAATTTGAGTTTATATGTCTGTGTGCACAGTATTTAAATTTTCATTTGATGTCCCGCTCTGGGCAACAGCTAGTGTTAGTAGTGTAGGACTTGGCTACATGCAACCAAAGCTGAATCAAATGTTATTAGTCAGTATTACTTTCAATACAAATGGACTACAAACAGAAACCAAAATGTTTCAGATTCCAAAATCTTGTCCTGATAGATTACACTATTGTATGCAGATATCTGTTCATAGAGATCACTTGACTGGTTAAGATGAGTGAGAATTCAGTAGTTAAAGGCATGTAAAAAAGCAATAAATTAGGTTTTTCAAAAATTAAGAATCACATGACCAAATGATGACCAAAGTGGCATGGGTTCAAGCCCAGGGTTTATTCGGATTCTGTCTGAAAGGTCCATAAGTTATGTTTCTGATTTCTTATTTCAAAACAGACGGAAGTTTTCTTTAGATGAAAGAGCCTTAGCTCAGCTTAACTGTTTAAGGATTGTATCAAGTTATTGCCATGGACTGCCCTTCTCTCACGTCCATGCATATCAGTACACCAAAGATATGCCGTTTACATGAGCCCCAGTTTTCATAAATTTTCATATAATTATCCCCATGTTTACTTTGCACATCACAACAACTGTTTTCTCATGATGTCAACTTGTTTTCTTCTCAACAACATGCATCATGTTTTTCCTGTCATATTCGTCAGTGTAGAACTTCACATATTAAAATGTTTCAAATACAGTATCAAGTTACCACATTTGGTTCTGTCTCAAGTAGCCCAGTGTCGTTAGAGGTGTGTGTTACTCTTGTGAATAGTTTTAGTAGGACATGAATCTCACCTTGGTGTGTTGTTCCCTCACATATCAGATGAAAGATGACCTGTTTCTTGAAGAGTTGGGTTTTTCCCATTTCCACAAGTGTTCGTAAATTTACTGAATGTATGTTTTGTCTCTCCAACAGTTCTGGTGTAAGCCTGGCAGTCAGAGACAATAATGGCAGTTTTATCAGCACACTGAGCATGCAACTGTACTCGGTATGAAGAGCAAGGAATTAATATATAACAATATATCCCACCTATTAACAGTAATGAAATTTCTGTAACATACAAAAATTATACAGTATACACTAGGATGGTAAGTTTGTACTTCCAAGTTTCCCCTTAGCCATTCATAAGCCTTCTTTTTTTAATGTTGGTGGTTATTTTTTAAATGTTTTAAGGGTACACATTCCAGTCCCTGGTACCACAGAGGCAAGCTCTCAGCTTGAGAGAGTAGACCTACTCTGATTAATTATCCCACCCCTACAAAAGAGGTCTGGTCTATGAGATACTCACAGCTTTTTACATGTATTGTAGTCTTCTTTGGCAGAGAAAAACAAGGAACTTCATTATTTACAGAGAAAAAGTTATCTGAATATGGCCCAGAGACAAATGGCCTTTTTTATCAATTATATTTTGAAATGTCACAGTGGGAATTTACATATGTATATAATAATGTTAATAATGCATGCCTGAATGCCACTTAGCTGCTTTAATTTCAGGGTCCTGGTATTTTGTGTGCTGGCTGGTTGTCACACTTTCATGACCAATTGGTACAGTAAGGAAGCCATTGTTACTGTCATTAGTAGGTGTACTTTCCCTACTCGGACAAGTAAACATTTTTGACCAGAAAAAAAGGCCAATAAATATCTAATCATTAGATGGTTTTTTTTTTCTGTCAAAATGGCTTCTTTAGTAGATTTTGCCAGTAATATATTTTGAATCTGAAGGCGTCAGCAATTACTTGAAAGGAATGGTTCAAAATGTTAGGACTTTCTGGCCGAGAGTTACTTGTAAAGATGGATACCATCCTCCCCGTTTTCAAACTGGAGTAAGCTTATTTTAGATTAAAGACTTGCTAGCCTGACACTGTCCAAAGGTAATAAAATCCACCTGCCAGCAGATTTGAAGCTCACTAATTAACACATTCTATCTCATTTGTTTAAGATGCACAAACATAAAGTTGTAAAAAACCAACTCACTTGTGGTTTAACTGGGAGTGATGTGCTGGAAACTTATCATTGAGCTCCTGGTATGAAAATTAATGAGCATATTTTCAAAATACATCAAACAATCTTCCAGGCCAGAAATGCAATTTTGTTCTCTGAAATTACTTTTTCTGTGTTAGTAGAATCTGAATTTTCAGCAAATTTGAGCTAAACCTGCCTTTAACTATAATTTCGGCCATGATATAATCATATAAATCATGCTTTGAAATTGTCTTTACTTTGTCATTCAAATAACTTAAAATATACAAATAAACTAAGTTTTGAGTGTCTTTCAATATGAATGATGACTTGCTGAATTAAAACTGGGATATTTGCTACTTGCAGTAGCCCATCTCACTTGTCTGTCTTTAAGTGAGTGATGACAATGCTGTTATATTTAAATACTTATCATATGGCACTGCATCATTTTGCCCAGACAACAACTTTGGCTGCATTAGCCCTCACTGGCCCTCCCCTGGTGTGGAGGGATTTAATGTGATATAGGAACCCAGAGTATATGTATCAATATAAACACTCCTTCTCTTTCTTTACTCGGCTGAAAGGACAATAAGTACTCATCCGCAATGCAGATCCCAGCAGGAGGCCTGGAGCTAAAGACAAGGATCTTTGTAGAAGTGAAGGCATCCAACCTCACTAACAGGTACTTCACACAAGTTTTAGCATTTAGCAAGTATAAAGATTGTATAATTTAAAGAAAAAAATCTTTAAACCTTAATAAAGAACATAGCGACATTTCAATTCCCTATATCTGACAGAAAATTAGTGCTCTCTTTTGAGCACATGGTAACCCAGGGATACACACTGGGTGAAAAACATGTAGGCATACCAACACATCCTCATAGCTAAACAACTGAATAGGTCAATTATCAGCATTTCCAAAAACAAAATAGATCACTGTTCCCAAAAAAATCTGACTGATGCAGCCTAAAAGCAACACACATACCAGACCTTTACCTTTCTAATTACCTTGCGTACATGATGTTATTTCACTGTTAGTGAGTTAAATGAAAGTCCTGAGCTTGTTTAACTTTACCGTCCACCACTTCCTTCTCCATCAGCTGTAACACTAGTCTCACTTCTTTGCAGCTGTAATAATTACAGCCACTAGAGGTTACCACCTAACAACAAACATAGTCTACCTACTTTTTATGATTGTTCTAATTTTTCTGATGAGTATGGGCTCAGGCATACCTAATCAAAATTCTTAACCGGTACAAAACCCCACCTGTGCCAATAACCGTAGCACTGATTATTCGGTCACAAAATGTATTTGAAAACTGTAGTTACTTTAGACTTTAAGCTTTAGACTTTTATTCATCCCACAACAGGGAAATTCACTTGTCACAGTAGCAGATAGCCAGACATACAGACATACAATAAGTACAGGACTTAAAATACTAAAAAAATAATAAAAAAGATTTGATTAAGAGAGAAAAGGTAAAATATAGAAAGGACTATACGTTATGTGCATTATATACATTTAAATAAAGTGTCAGAGTACTGCCTTGTTGAGGTTGGATGCATAATAAATACAATGTTTAAATACAGTGTTTGAAAATAAACAGACTCAGTGTATGAATATGTACAAAAAAAAAATAGTATTATTGCACAGAATAATTCCACAAATGGCTGATACTATTTACTTTGTAGCTTACATGCTACATCAGAGCCAAAGTAGTGCATTTTTAAATGCATTTAAATAAGTTTATTTTATCTGCAATCAGATTACAAAAAAAACCCACTGGTATCTGATCTGATCAGCCAGACCAATAAACAGTCAACCCATAGTGTACAGTATACATGTAAATATATGTATAATTTACATACTGAGTATGTTTATCGACTGAAAATTACTTTTGGCTACATTCATACTGGAATTACTTCACTTTACCATAAGGTACTCTTATTCTAGTTCTATTTGTAGGGATGACTTGCACTTTTACAAATGTCATGTTATAACATGATATCTTTACTTTTACTTGAGTATGACCTCTGGGTTACATTTTATAACACTGATTTATAACAAAACTCCTTGCAGATTCAATGTACTCCTGGACCGATGTTACGCAACAGCCTCACCTTTTCCCATCAACACCACATTTCACGATCTCTTTGTTGGGTGAGTTATCAGCTTCTTAGACACAGATATAATACAGATGCACTAAATAGCTTTAACCTAAGTATTTAGCCACATCCTTTGGTCTTCAATGATGAATGGAGCTGGCAAAGGTGTTGATTATTTGTGTTATTTGTGAAAGTGTCTGTGAACCAGGCCTGTAAGTGTCCTCTCTCTTGGTCAGAAACTATAAGTTGAAACCTGGTAGAATAATCTGAAGAACAGGACAAAACAATCCCCATCTGTGTTCTTCCAGGTGTAACCGTGATGGCCAGACAGTAATGGGAATTAACGGACAGCAGCAGAAAGCGCGCTTCTCCTTTGAGGCCTTCCGCTTTGTCCAGTTCACAGGATCAGCTCTCTCCACCTATTATGTTCACTGTGCCACCAGACTCTGTGTGAACTCCTTCTGCCCCACCCTAACCCAGGTCAGAATCTGCCTCCAGTGGCAGCACACATCATTAATGCAATCCTTTTACCCAACATCCAGTGCCACTGGGTCTTTGCATTGGATGTAAACAGTGAGGTGCATATCAATCCATTATGGACATAATTGCTTGGGATAACAATCTGCACAAATTATTTCATGCTATGAATCTAGGGATATATTTTTAATATACAACGAAGCTATGATGGAAATCAGAAGAATTCTTCATTTTTACTGCTACTTCTCAAATAAAAATGAAATTGTATCTAGTGTTAACACTTTATTTGTAATTGTAACTAGGGTGCTTTTTTTTTTTCTTGGAAACTGTCCTAACCAAAATGACATGACCCGATTCAACTGCAGAACTGCACCACTGACACCAACTCAAAAAGACGTCGCAGCATTGATGACAACCAAGACACCACAGTGAGCGACATGGCCACCATCAGCTCAGGTCCCATCACTACTCGCCAAGACAATGGTGAGTACTTCATTAATCCTTATAGATTTTATTTTTATGCATTGCTCAAAAAAATTAAATCATATTATAACACCAAATCAGTTAAACTTCAGGGATATCAATCTGTCAATTTACGAAGCACAGGCGATTGTGAATCAATTTCACCTGCTTTGGTGCAAATGAAAGTGATAAGTGAAATGGAGAGGCAAAATTAAGACAATGGTTTTGTATGTGGTAGAAACAGACAATTGCTCACTCCTTATCCTTCACAGCTGTATCTTCTGTGGTTCTGTGTTTGCTATTGCCCTTGTCACTAGTAGCATGAGATGGTGCCTGCAGCCCCAAGGCAAGTTTTAAATGGCATGTAGTACTAGCCAGAACATGGCGTTTCAGAACTGGACCAAAATGCCTCAGGGCTAAGAATATTGCTGGCAGCTCCACGTAGATGATGTTATGGTTACATTGTGCAGATGTCCAGACCCCTCCAGCCATCATACAGAGCCCCCACTCCCTCAGGGGAGCATCCTACTCTAGCCACCTACTAGAGAAAAAGACACCCTCCTGATAGGATAGCAAACCAAAGCCCCCCTCAAGGGAGGGGAGGGAGGGGGTGCAACAGAACAAGCACTGTGCCTCTGGCTGCTTTCTGGTAAAGGTGTGGGAAGTGAGTGACAGGCCGAATGGCCGCACCTGGCATTTGTAAGCTGTGCCTTCGAATGCAAACCTCACATAAAACCTGTTTTTCACATTATTATATTATTGTATTGAAACATGAAACTAAGCATTCGTGAGATTGACAACAAATCCCCCATTGAGTGTTAACATTATGAATTAATATATCTTTGGAATTTGTTTAGCATTCACAGAGGTAGACTTGACCAACTTCTGAACACTTATGAAGCAGGAATAACTTGGAATGATGTCACAAGCGTTATAAAAGAGCAAATTTGCAAAATATTGTTGCATAAGCGCATTAACTGCCACTTGCCAGAGTTGGAAGGGTTACTGTAATAAGGATCTCAATATCTACTACCTCAACAAAGACATTTAGTCAGTAACGTAATGCAAGTATCACAATATGAAAGTAATGTAACTTGATTTCTTTCAACTACTTTTGGATTGCTTCTATACCAAACATGTGCACATAAACAATAGCGAAGAGAAGTATCAGTAAGATAATTTTTAAATTATTTGTATTCTGTAAAATGTACAAAATGTAACAGATTTGTGTAGTTGGTAGACCAGTGCGATGTTGTGTGGGACTCATGAAGTGTTGTATGTTGCATGTTTACAGACCATTCTTTTTTCAAAGTTGGAATCCTGTAAATAATCCTCTTTTTTTACTGTCATTTACATTTATTGCATTTAGCAGACCATTTTTGTCCAAAGTGACTTACAGTAATTCATACAGACACTGATGATGGTGGCTGCCATGCAAGGTGCTGATCAGAAGCAGTTTGGGGTTCAGTATCTTGCTCAAAGACACTTCAACATGCAGACCAGGGAAATGAACCAACAAACTTCCAATAACAAGACGCTGGCTCTACCCCTGAGCCACAGCCATACTGGCTTTCATCATGCTCATCGGTATTATACTACTTTTTATGGTTTAATACTTGGTATCTCTTTCCTCTCCAGGTTTTCAGCAGACTCAAATGAACAGCAGTGTGGTGGCTGTTTCCATTGTAGCAGGCATTGTCGGGTCCATCTGCTTTACTCTGGTGGCTTTCATTGTGCACTATATGTACAACTCCAAGATCAGCATCAAGACAACTCTGTCCTGATTCTGTCCTGTTTCATCCAATCATATAGTTGACAAGAAACCATGGGAGTATTGTAATACATGAGTCAGAGCTCTGACATTTGCATTAACTGTTGGTATTGTACAATAAAAGTTTCTTGAAAAAGGCATAAGAGAAGGAGAATATCAGTAAGGTACCTAGAAGGTACACTTGACCCCAAAATCAAATGTTTCTCCTTTTACCTGAATTGCCAATATCAGTTCAGATTGTTTTGTTGTGTATTGCTGAGGTTTGGATATATTGTTTTTTGGGGTATCTGCTTTCTCTCCAATATGATGTTTGATGAAGGTTCTCAGTCATCCAGGTCATGGTATATCTGTGCTCTCCAATATAATGGAACTTGGTGACACTCAGCTTGTGGTGCCATCAAAAATACATTTCATCCAACCATCCATTGTCTGTAACCACTTATCCTTTTCAGGGTAACAATTTAGACACACACACACAATTTAGAGTAAACGATTAACCTAACTATTTGCATGACTTTGGATTGTGAGGGGAAGCTGGAGTACCCAGAGAGACACAGTAAGAACATGCAAACTCTGCACAGAAAGGCCCTGCCCCAGCTAGGTCTCAACCCACGACCTTTTTACTGTGGGGTAGGAGCGCTAACCACAGTGCAAAATACATTTGAAAAACAGCATGTGTCTGTGAGCAGTCATATGAAGGAATTATTTTCTCTCTACTCAACTACTCATGGATGAAAGGCTCATGCTCCTGACAGTGAGGGATGTGAACATCAAGGCATACTCCTCAGCTGTAAGGTTAGCTAATAGGAAAACAAGATAATAGGGACAAAAAAAAAGACAGAAAATAGCTCCTACAAGAAACAAAGCAAAGGTTGGTGGATTTTTTTTTGTAACTGGTTCATGATTAACAATTAATACTTAATTAATACTAATACCGTAGGCATGTAGAATTGCCCCTCATATGATATTCCTGACCTGTTCTAATCCTGACAACTCCCCACACCTCAGGCGAAGGGGACCTCACATCCTCTCACATCTTGAAATGTTCTAATCCATACAGGGATTTCTAAATATAAAAACTGTTCCAACATAAGTCATACAGAAACAACAATACTGTACATTTACTCATATAGCCTTGGAACTGAGGGCATTGATCATGTGTTGCCTGAGCAGAGTGATAGATACTGTAGCTTACATTCAGGTTTCTTTTTAAATAATTCTATGTCTATTGAAGGTTCAGAACTTTTTGCATTTCTAGTGATTATGAAGGCATTAAACAAAAACATATATGGATATTTTTTATGGTGCTTCTTTCTTTTTTTTTCTTTAAGAATATGTCACAACACTGATGTATAAAGCTACAGTACTGGACTTTTCTATTGTTTTTTTAAATAAAAGTACGTTATTTTGACTGCATGTTTCATACTTTTCATACTAAGTGCGTATAGCTGCATTTGACATAATTATTTAAGTATCACTGCATGAAAAGTGGGATTTTCGTCAGTATGCGGCACTGTAGATTGACGTGGAATTTCAGGTTTGCGGCAATTTGCAGGCAACACTGAAAACTGACGTAAATTGTCGGAAATTGACATGGGCCTTGCTTGGCAGTTGTCCCCCCATGACCCCCCTCCCCCTGATTCTAGGGGAGGCTTTAACATGTAAATGAAAAGGCTGTGAGCTATACAAATGCAAATCAGGGTAGCAGGGGGAGTTTTACCCCAGGTAACCTTGTTCTAAAAGGTGTTAACTTCATTTTAAGAAAATCTCTGGTATAAATAGATGAGGCTCAGTATAGCTTAATTATAAACCCTTATATCTGAGCTTGAATGGATTTATTTAATGAAAGTATGCTAGATCAATTACTGTGTATGTCATTAGCAATGGCCAATGTTATGTAAAAAAGATTATTTATTCTTTTCTCTCTCTCTCTCTCTCTCTCCTGGGAACAAGTTAAAGATAAAACTCCAGTTGTTAAGAAGTTAAAATGTGCATTAAATATTTTGAGATAACCAAGATATTAAAATGTAAAAAAAAAAAAAAAGTATTTCTATCATTTCATGGGTTCTGAATGTTTTAAAAGCAGTTGAAAAGTCATTCTTATTGCCTGTGAGAGTTCATGACCTGTAAGAGTTTTCACATTTCCGGGTAGACCGGCGCGTGAGTGACGAGGAAGAAGGAGCGGAGAGTTAATGGCGTCGAGCAGCTGACGGTGGACTGTGTGTGTCGTGTTTTATCACTAACAGACTGAACTGTTGTCTGACGACGTGCTGTGAGTGTGTGAGTTGGACTCTCCATCGCAGTCGAAGTGTTTGTTTTATAATGGACACGAAGCAAGTTCGGCTAAGATAGCTAGCAGGAGCTAGGCTAGCGGCCCGGTCATTGTCGAGAGGACGTCTGCGCGGACGGGAGAAGCTTTGCCGGGTCGCCACGAAGAATGTCGCCGACGGACGGCGCTTCCCTGCGGCAGAGGGACACGGAGGTTTATCGCTGCGAGCATTTTGTTTTCACAGACCAACCTCGCCTCATAACAAGGCCGCGACCTCCTGTTAGCTCGGAGCCACGTCTGCAAGTCCAGATTTACACGATGCCGATAATGACGCCAGCATTGTGTGTAAGTAACCTTAACTGTTACTGTTTTCTCCCTGTTTTAATTTTACTGTGTCTTACGTTTTCTATATTCATACCAGTGTTTTCAATTGTTTTCCAGCTGCCTGTGAGACATTACGAGACAGTACGCAGGACAACAAACAAGCAGATCTTGCATCGCAGGCGGACGCTGTGAGGAGTTCAGCTCGGAGTCGATCGAGGACAAAGAGGGTAAGATTTATTAGATTAGATCCGTTTTTGGTCAGTGTGACTATTATTCTATTAAATGATAGATGTGTTGTATCCACATGCAGTGCATCGCGCAGTACTGATCGTCTTTATTTTTTGTTTTTACAGCTGCTGGAAGCGAGACAGAGTGCTAGCTGAGGATGAGGTGGACTTTTCGATGTGCGCCGCCATGGACCTGATGTCTGAGGAGGAAGACGGCACAAGATGGCGGGTGTCCGGATGAATTGTGCGACCTCCGTCCTTTCGCAGTCGGGAGCTCACCGAGCTCTGTGCCACACTGCAGTCACATGAGAGGCGATTCCGAAGTACAGAGCAGCGCACCACAGACGTCTGCAGAAACAGACACTTCGCGGTGCTGCAGGATTTTGGGCCTCTTGAGCTTCCTGTTTGTTGTGTGGGCAGATTATGCTTTGTACATGCTGTGTGTTTGTTTGTGCTAATAAAACTCTTTCTTTGAATAAACAACTCCTTCCTGGTAAATGTTCCTTTCCTCAGTAAATTCATTCATGTCATTGATGATATCATAAATATAAATGAATGAATAAATCATATAAATATATAAACATAATATATATATATATATTCCCACCGGGGTCTACATTTATAATGACCCATGGTGACCAATCACGAGTGATTTTGCTTGTTTATGAGTAGTGGTTTCATCCAATACTGAGTGAGGATATTGAAGCCAGCCCACACGTTCTCTGGCCAGGCGTGGTTTCGCTGCTATTCATATGCAAATTGGAACCGTTCGCACATCCGGGAGCTCCACTGACGTCATGGTTCGTTTCCGACAATTTTCGGCACAGACAAACGCCACGTTCACAGCCTGTAAATTGTCGTTAACTCCCGAAAATTAAGGAGATTTCCGGGCGTTTACGGGGCCGAAAATCCCACTTTTCATGCAGTGAACAACCAACACAAACAACACAAAACAACAAAACAACCCCCCAGGGGGGACAGCCTGACATTCCGACAAACCACCATTGTGAAACCCCACCATTCCGAAACACCCCCACTCTGAAACACCGCTGTTTCATTAAGTTTACATTACTTCCTACATCACACTGCCGGCCGCACTCACACAACTCATTGTTTTTTATTGCTAATAGGCCTATGTCACTACCTTCATTTATTATGTAGTATATTTTTGCTTGCAGCAAACACATTTAAACATTTGTCTAATCTTTTTACACGCGCTATCCATGGTGCTGAAATCCCCACTTCCGGCTGCACTCGCACAATTCTGAAATAAACTGTGGCCCATGGGTGCGATCTGCCGGGGAATGACCCCTCTGGTCGTTCGTTTTAACATAACTTGTCTTTGTGGAAGGTTAACAATGTATGAGTGGATTGAACAGTGCTGCTCAGTTTGTCTTTGAAAAAAAAAAAGCAGAGGAGAAGACAAAAGGCTACCTATGTATTTTTGATTCAATAAAAACTACATGAAATTGATTGTGTATCCATCTCTTATAGCCATAGACGGATTATCATGACCACGGACCTACACAAGCAAACTGTGCGCACGCAAAGGCGCAAAGGCTGTTACATTATTACATTGAATGTAATAATGTCCGCAAACATAATAAACCTCAAACACCTACTAATACTACTGACCATGCGTGCAACATCCAGCTGCTGACCCTCCGCTCCGCTGTCACACAACGGATCCCCCGTCCGCGCTCCCTCTCTCTCTTATAATTGTTTGCCCGAAAAATAATTTCCATGAAGAAAACATCGCCTGGCATTTAAATTTAAATTCCCATTGACAATACAAATCTCAAGAAATCTGGATGTATTGCTCATTTGTAAACACAACACTTATCAGTCTATAGGCAAGAATCTAAAGGATTGTTAATTCAATTCATTTCAAATTTGCAACAATACTGCTCCAAGCACCGAGAACCACGAAAAGAATACCTAGCACAGTACCATTATACTTGCTGTGTGTGTGTTTATGTGAAATTGTTAGGGCGGGGTACTAGGTCTGGACCCAAAAGCAGAAGGAGCAGAGGCAGCGGTCGGTTAAACTTGATTTATTTAGGTTCAGTGGCTCGTGGGGAGGTGTGATCCGCAGGTGAGCGGATCGGCAGGTGTAGTCGGTGTAGGCGGGCGGGCAGGCAGGTGGACTGGCTGGCAGGCTGGCAGGCGGGCTGGCAGGCGGACTGGGCTCGGGAGGCGCAGTGATCTATCTGCTGCGAGGCAGGAGAGCAGAGGAAAGAAAAAACACAATAGTGAGACGGGGCTCACAAAGTCACACTAGACACGTTTTAGCACGTTTGAAAAATCACGTAAAGATATGTGATGGCTCTGATAAATTCACCGTAACTGGCTGAACAATCTGGCATCGGAGTGGAGGCATGGCTGGGCTTAAGTAGCAGGGGGATGATGAATGAATGGAAACCAGGTGCGCCTCTCTGCTGGAGCCGGTGTGGTTGGCACGCCCACAAGTCCGGGAGACGGTAGACGGGAGCCAGTAAGGGAAGAAAAGGGGGAGAACACAGAATACCCCGATATGCGCGACTGCCCCCACTCACACCATGACAGTACCCCCCCCCCCCCTAAGGGGCGCCTCCAGGCGACCTACCAGGCTTGTCGGGAAACTCCCGATAGAAGTCTCTGAGCAGGTAGCGTCAACAATGAAAGAGCGTGACACCCAGGAGCGCTCCTCCGGGCCATAGCCCTCCGATGCACATCTAGCAGGCGCCGCACTGTGTATACGGGATGTCCATCCACGAGCCGGGGGGGCTCGGCCGGAGGGCTCAATGGGCTGGAAGACACTGGCTTGAGGAGTGACACATGAAATGACGGGTGCACCTTGAGCGCCTCCGGGAGTCTGAGGCGGGCCGCCGCAGGATTTATCATTTTAACAATTTCAAAAGGTCCAATGTACCTGGGCGCCAGTTTCCTGGAGTCCATCTGGAGAGGGAGATCCCTCGTGGAGAGCCACACCTTCTGACCCGCGACATACGCAGGAGCCGGGGAGCGAAGTCGGTCTGCCAGGCGCTGATTCTGCGCGGCGGAACGGAGGAGCGGGCCGTCTGCCAAACCCGATGGCACCTCTGCATATGGTCCCGGACGAACGGGACGGCCACCTCAGTCTCCTGCTCGGGGAACAAGGGGGGGTGGAAACCGTTAGCTGCCTCAAACGGTGACATACCTGTGGCGGCGCTGACGAGGGTGTTGCGTGCGTATTCCACCCAGGGCAGATGGGTGGCCCAGGAGACGGGATGTTGGGCAGAGATGCAACGAAGCGCCGACTCCAAGTCCTGGTTCTCCCGCTCAATCTGCCCGTTGGACTGAGGATGGTATCCTGAAGTGAGGCTGACCGAAGCCCCGATTGCCCGACAGAACGCCTTCCAGACCTGCGAGATGAATTGTGGCCCCCTGTCGGATACTATGTCGACAGGAACCCCGTGGATCTTGAAAACGTGGAGGACGAGGAGGTTAGCTGTCTCCAGGGCGGACGGGAGTTTGAACAGGGGGACAAAATGCACAGCCTTAGAAAATCTGTCAATGATGGTGAGTATGACGTTTTACCTTCAGAAGGCGGCAGTCCTGTCACAAAGTCCACAGCGATGTGAGACTATGGTCGATGGGGCACGGGCAGAGGTCGTAGCAGACTGCGGGCGCAGTGTCTCCACTCATGCAGGGAGAGGACGATCGCTAGCAGTTCCCGATTGCCGACGTCATAATTCCTCTCGGCCGGGGAAAGACGGCGAGAGAAAAAGGCGCAGGGGTGAAGTTTCTGGTCAGAAGGTGAACGCTGAGACAACACAGCCCCCACTCCGGTGTCTGAAGCGTCCACCTCCACCACGAACTGGAGGCTGGTGTCTGGGTGGGAAAGGACCGGGGCGGAGGAGAACAGAGTCTTAAGGCGACCAAACGCCGCCTCGGCTTCGGGAGACCACCGATATGGGAGCTTGATGGAGGTGAGTCTGGTTAGTGGGGCCGCCACCCGGCTGTAATCCTGGATGAACCGCCTATGAAAATTGGCAAAGCCCAGAAAACGCTGCAGTTGTTTGCAGTTCTCCGGCACCGGCCAGTCGGTCACCGCTCGCACCTTCGCAGGGTCAGCCCTCACCTGTACACCCTCGATGATGAACCCGAGAAAGTCCACAGAAGTGACGTGAAACTTGCATTTCTCTGCCTTAACGTATAACCTGTTCTCGAGGAGACGCTGGAGCACCAGGCGAATATGCTGTACGTGCTCCTCCAGGTCCTGAGAGAAGATGAGGATGTCGTCCAAATAAACGAACACGACCCGGCCCAGCATGTCAAGGAGGATGTCGTTTACTAGGTTCTGGAAAACTGCAGGTGCATTGGTGAGGCCGAAAGGCATCACCAGATATTTGAAGTGGCCTAAAGATGTCTTGAACGCAGTCTTCCACTCGTCCTTCTCGCGGATGCGCACCAGATGATATGCGTTGCACAGGTTCAGTTTAGAAAAGACGGCGGCTGGGTGGAGAGGGCCGAAAGCGGAGTCGATGAGGGGCAGAGGATACTTATTCTTGATGGTGATATCGTTTAAGCCCCGATAATCAATGCAGGGGTGGAGGGAGCCATCCTTCTTTGTGTAGCAGAATGGGGCCGCAGTATATTCTGCTCCAGTTCTGTGGTCCCGTATGTTGACTCGGTGATTGACAGCCAGTCATTGCAGACAGGCAACCTATAAAGAGGTAGGGGTAGGTAGGGGTCCTATGCTCTCCCTCTCTCTTTCGCCGAAACCGCACGTCATTTCCGATGCGCCAACGTCCGCTACAGCAGGTATGATAGCGGTGATTGTACAGGTTGTGCTGGCAGTGATCGGTGTTAGCATGTCTTAACTAGCCATATATGGTTTTCTAGATGCCTGTCTTGGACCCTCGTCTCCTCAGACCTGCCGATCGCCTCAGTTAATGCTGGTAGGTTGCTTTATGCCGTGTGCCGCAACTTTATGTGCGGTGTTCAAGCTAATTGGCTGTGTTTCATTTTAGGAATTTAGGAAGCTTCCTAGACACTCGTCTGTTCCCCTCTCCGAGCTCATAGGCACGACCGGATTGGGACTGCGTGTCTGTGCATCTGTGCCTCTAGCATTCGGCAGCTAGCGCCCTAACAGCTACACCTGTCTGGCCCATCCGTCCCTACGCTGCTGCTTTGCCTACCCTTGTTTCGCCTATTGTTTTTGTCCACTGTGGCTTTGCCATCTATTTTAGTGTTGGCCATTTTAGTGCCTGGGTGCAATCAGTGACTTAACTCTTCGTTTTTGACTGTCAAATTCCCAGCTGGCTTGCTGCCAGTAGAGTTGATTCTGTCTATTTCTTTAGCCTATTCTGTTTTTTTTGTTAATCTCTTATTCTCTCTTACCCGGCTTGCTGCCATTATTGTTGGAGTTGTTTCTGCTTATTTTCTTTATCCTATTTTGTTTTGTTGTTGATTTCTTATTACTCCACCTGGCTGCTTAGAATTGAGCAATAATCTGTTTAGTTTGTGCTGTTATATAAATTGTATTCCATTGTCTTGCAGTATTTTGGCTGGCGTGACCCAGTGTTTTGTTTATTTGTCCAAGTGATGTCCCGCTAATTGTTTTTGTCCCCTTTCTATGCAGAAGCTGGGAGCCTAAAGGTGGCGGTGGTTGGTGCCCCTCGGTGGTGGTGTCCCTTCTTGTGTGCTGTGTGTCGACCCCTGGTGTAATCCTCCCCGTGTGTATTTGTGTGGTGGTGTGTGCACGTGTGATTGGGGCGACTCTCCCTTGGATACCTCACTCCTGGTGACCCATCCTCCCACTGGTAAGCCTCAGCTTCGGCTATTCCCCCCCCCCCTCCATAAGTGCTGTTTCGTTTTTGGCCTTTTATTATTGTGGTGTTTGTGTAAAATAAAAAAATGAATTATTGTGAAATGGAACCATGTCTCTAGCCTCATAAGTATCACGAACCTGTGTGTCTTTGAACATGTGTTTAGTCTGAGGTGTAGCTATTATTCCTTGGTGACCTCCCAAGGTGGCGTTGTTGGCTCCGTACTTATACCAGTTTCCTGGTCAAAATCTCCTAACCGCCCGCCACATTTGCCACAAAGAAGAATCCCGCCCCTACTGGCGAGGAGGACGGGCGGATGAGTCCGGCGGCGAGGGAGTCGGTAATGTAGTGTAGGAGACACTACTTTGATAAAAGGGATAATTAATTACTGGTAATTAATTATACTTTTAGACGGGGCACCACCTCCGATGATTCTCTGTGCAACTAGCTCGGAGGAAACTAGTCAGAATATTAACTGTCCAAGTTTGGCTTGAACACAAAAGATCAGTCTCAAATTGATCTGTTGAATTTCAATGTGCTCCTATTCTGAAGTCATGAATTCTTTCCACGATACCATCGATTTCCCACTTCAAATTAAAAGAGCACAGACAACGACATACGGTTAAATATGTTTATTTACTAAATAAAAGCAGAATAAAGGATGTGAAGTAATAATTCAAATGAGTGGCAACATTAACAGAAATTGTGGAATTATGAAATAAAATGAGGACAAGATGGATTTTAAACAATGGTGGGTTTAGTGTAAGTAACCGATAATCTACCACTACGGAATTAATGTTTGTTCTATCGAGGCGATATGGCGTGGGCTTTGAATTTGTGATATATGTCTATATATATTCGAAGCTTTGACAAACACCAACTCTGATCTCAATCGAGTGTAACTCTCGTCGTGTGAAATGTTTTACCCTACTTTAGTTGAAGAAGAGCGGGGTCCCGGACTCCGGACGTCTGGAGCAGCTTCGTCTCTGTGCAGGGAGGCGGCGGTTTCAGAGCCGCTGGAGAGCGATGTCGTCTCGGTTCACCTGAGGACAGCTCCTGGCCCAGCAGTGTTCTTGCTTGAGTACGCTGTAGGCGGTCGGAGACGATCGGGTGCTATTTCTTCTTTAGGCGGTGGATTTCTTCACGGCTTCTTGAGCAGTTAACTGCACCGACTTTATATTAATAACGAGTTCTGGTCAGAGTCTCTTTCTTGAGCTGGTTATTGCGGAGCTCCGAACATATATCGATTAGGTTCTTGTATAAAAATAACGGGGAAAGAAACGCCGGCCGAACGATCTGTCTTAGTTACTAAATACAGGAACAAAAATAGCTTCTTCTAGCTTACTGAGTTGCAATACTTGACTGTATAAAGAAATATAAAAAGAGGATTAATCTCCTTAGTTCTTGCTTCGGTTTCAAAATGGAGTTATTTTCAAAATAACGACGCGTTGTTTGGGTTAGGCTCTTGAAGCAGCTCAAATGTCCGGAGAAAAAGTCCGGAGTCGCAAACAAAGCAAAGTACGGAGATTAGGTTTGAAAAATATAAGTTTACACGCGTGGCAGAAAAGATTAAGCAGGTACGGGTTACGAAAAAGAGGAGAAGAGAAGAGAGTGAGCAACGTGAAGTCTGCTCTTTTAACACTTACACTGAAGGCAGAATTGAGGGCGGACTGGCACGTCACTTCCTCCGGTGACGTCACAGCTCATATTACAGCTCACATTGCGAACTTATTACTTAATAAAATATAACAACGGTTTAACGTTTTAAGATCACGATCGACTTATTCACCTAAATCCACCATGGTCTTTACATCAACCTTTGTTATATGAAAACATGAAAAGGACATGACAGGAATTGCCTAATAAAGTAAAAGGGAAGTCATTGGTTACTGTATAAAAAGTCACACACACAAGTACATACGTTTTTAGCAGCACTGATGGCTTAAAAACATTTCGAAAAGGGTTAGCTTAATTTTTGGTACAAGAATATATGTTGGAGGTAGGTGATCATATTTATAAGAACAAATATAAAGTCCGTCCGTTCCAGAAACTCTCCTCTTAACTATACCCGGACTTACCACTAGGTGGAGCTGTGGCTCCATCACACTTTCAAAGATTAAATCTGAAATCACTAATTATAGTTTCCTTGAACTCAGAAAACAGAGGGAAAAGGTATGTTTGGGTTCTCATCAAGCTGATTAAGAATATTTTGTCCTGTAAAGGATGAGATTCCATTTTAGTACTTTTTTGCAGTAAGACAGAAATGAAGGCTCTTCCTTTCTCCTGCTGGGAATGCAGAGACACTCTGGCTGGGTTGAGTGTCGTAATTCACACGTGTGGCACTTTGATGGCTGATGCCAGATGTTTAGGATACCTGTTGATGACAAGTCTGGTATAACAGATTGGGATCTTGCTTTTCCCAGTGACCACTGCGCACTGAATTATAAGCAGTCCGTCAAAGAGGACAAAGTTCAGGGGTTAAAGGAGACCTTTCTGAGTCTCGGATGTCCAGAGTTTTGTTAACACAGAGCTTATATAAGTCAGTGAAGTGGAGAACTTAAGGTGACAAATGGTCGTCTTCCCCCTTTCCGTGATAACCCTTGGTGTCTGGTGGACCCCCCCTGTGAACTCAGGAGACAGTTTCTTTTCGCTGGCAATGTTTATTGCCCAGCCCATGTTGTCTTTCAGCATCAGAGTGTGAATGAAGAGAGGGGGAGGGAGAGAGTCAGGCCATTAGGGTGTCAGAGAAAGTGGCTCAGAGGGAACTCTGTGTGGACATGAAGATTGCATCTCTGTGATATAAAGATGAGACAAAGGGCATGTTCCTACAGTAGGTCTCCATGGCCTCTCGTTCGGGGCGGGTGATGTTGTACAACCGACTCGAAGGCAGGGAGGCGCCTGGCAGCAGGTCGATGGTGCAGTCATACGGCCGGTGTGGTGGCAGTGAGAGAGCTCGATCCTTGCGAAACACTTCGCTGAGGTCGTGATAGACAGGAGGAACAGAAGCAAGGTCCACAGGCGGGGGAATGACAGGTGTAGAGGGACCGCCGGGAGGGGCAGCGGAGTGTAGATGACGTGAATGGCAGTGGGCACTCCAATTAACAATTCTGGAACCGGACCAGTCAATATGCGGGTTATGCAGCTTTAACCAGGGAAGCCCCAGTACTAGGGGAGACTGGGGCGAGGGAATTACGAACAGCTGTATGGTTTCCCGGTGATTGCCGGACAGAAGGAGTGTTAAGGGAATAGTTCGTCTCTTTACCTGCGCCAAAAGTCGGCCGTCCAAGGCGAAGACGTCTTTCGGGGAAGGCAGGGCGAGTGTAGGAATCTGGGCCTGGGTTACAATGTCCGAATCAATAAAGCTGTCGTCCGCACCCAAGTCCACGATTATATGCAGAGGGACGGAGTGTTGAGGCCATGAAAGCGTCCCCTGGAGCTGGATGCGGGGGTTGGAGGTGCTGGTGGTGATCGTCCGACTCATCAGCGCCCCTCCATGGTGCGATGAGCCTGCTCTTTTGGCCACTGGGGACAACGGGAAACAGCGTGACCGGTCCGGCCACAGTAGAGACACAGGCCCTCCTGGAACCTGCGCTGGCGTTCCTCTGGTGTGAGGCGCATTCGGCCAAGCTGCATGGGTTCCTCCGATGACACAGGGGGCGGTGGAGATGGGTCATGATGGCAGGCAGGTACCGGTCGACGGGGCTGGGGGGCGGCCGGGGCTACACTAGCGGCCTTCTCCCTGCGTTTCTCTCTTAGCCTGTTATCTAGTCTTATCGCCAGGGAAATGAGCTCCTCAAGGGAGTCGGTGTCGTCCCGGGCCGCTAACTCGTCCTGGATGTTATCTGCTAGGCTCTGCTGAAAAACTACCCTCAAGGCAGTCTCGTCCCACCCACTCTCAGCCGCAGCAATTCTAAAATCTATAGAGTAATCTGCCAGTGAGTTACGTCCCTGTCTTAGCGAGAGCAAGGGATCAGACACCTCCCGACCCTGAACTGAAAAATCAAAAATCTTAAGGAGTTCGGCAGAAAAGGCTGCCACTGCCCACTGTGAGGCCCTATCACTAAGCAGACTCTTAACGAAAGCTATCTTAGACCTGTCACTGCCATTTGTGTTCGGTTGTTGGTCAAAGACTAGGGAACACTGATGCAGGAAACCCTCACAACCACCCAGCTCACCCGAATATCTGGCAGGGATGGGAATGTAGGGCTCACGGGGGGTAACAGGGGCCAACGCCAAGGCGGATGAGGACGCAGCAGGTGGGGGTGAGGATGCAGCAGGTGGAGATGCGGGATTAGCCTTCGCGGTGGCGAGGGACAGCTGGGAACACACCTGATCCATGCGATCTCCCAGCTGCGTCACGCTAGTGGTCAACCCTCGCAGAGCCTCCATCACCTCCAGAAGGGCTTGTTCGTGTTGTCCGATCATTATTCCTTGGGAGCTGAGGGCGTGCTGCAGGCGTTGCATTCCGCTGGGTCCATCGTGGCCAGATTGTTCTGTTAGGGCGGGGTACTAGGTCTGGACCCAAAAGCAGAAGGAGCAGAGGCAGCGGTCGGTTAAACTTGATTTATTTAGGTTCAGTGGCTCGTGGGGAGGTGTGATCCGCATGTGAGCGGATCGGCAGCTGTAGTAGTTGTAGGCGGGCGGGCAGGCAGGTGGACTGGCTGGCAGGCTGGTAGGCTGGCAGGCGGGCTGGCAGGCGGACTGGGCTCGGGAGGCGGGGTGACAGAAATAATAATAATAATAATAATAATAACAATAATAATAATAACTTTGAACATTATCACAATTAAGTTATCAATCTGCGATGTAAACAAAATGCAAACATTACAGACTTCTAACCATTTTTCTAAAAGTGTCTTTAAAAAAAGTGTGTTTAATTGAGAATAGTTTGTATATAAATTACACAAAAGGAAAAGAAAATGTGATTTGTTTTACCTATTTCAGCCATAAGTGGTCATATTGACCGCACATCATTTCGCGGGATTTCATTCATTGTCTCTCTTGTCTCTAACTTTGTTAGCGGTCTCCAGCTGTGCAAATGTAACACAACTTTATATGAAGAAGGACTAACACTAATAGCCTAACTGATTCTTATTTCTTCCACTTACAGAACTGTTTACGACTCGAAACAATGTTATTATATATGATGTTTCTAAACCAAATGTCGCGGCTTCAAATGCATCAAATTCCCACATCCAGTTACGCAGGCAGCTGTCCAGGGTGCTGAACCAGGTCACAGACAAAGTAGGATGCACTCTGCGTTCTGTTGTTTGCTGGGCAGATCTGTCCCCCTTGCTTTCTCATCCACTCTGTTGTGGGAGATCTCCCACAGAGCAAAAGAAATACAAATTTTTTCTCTCTCGGCTGAACTCTGGCTTGAGCCCACTTCACCCAGGCGTGAGCCTGCAGCCCCCGCCCCTGCTGACAACAGACCGGGGGAGAAAACAGACATTCCTTTGCTCAGAACCCATATCAGGCTGTGTCTGAATATGCACGAAGATCGGTATAACGCATTGGAGCAATTTTCATACAATTTTGGATATTTAGCATGATAAAATAATTTCAATTCAACATAGCCATTTGTCCAGCTGAAGCATAGTGAGCGTTATGTCATTATTATGAAGTAGGCTTGTTTTGCGGTTAATCAGCCACATGATCCGTTTGAACCCACAAAGGAAAAAAGGATAAATGCGCAGCCTCCTTTCTGATTGTGTCCGTTCGGAGTGGCGTGGTTTCGGAAAGGTGGGGCTCCAGGCTATAATGCGGGCGGTGATTTAGTGACCGGCTGCAGGTGCGTGGGTGTGGGAGAGAGAGAGACATTAGCTTATAGCACTTTGTAGAAGGAACTTTATAAAGTTCACTCCATTGACTTTTATTAGTTCACGGGGCTGAGCTGCCACATCCAATATGGGGGCGACGTCGACGTACGGTCCAGCGCTGATACCTTCAGTTTATTACCGGGAATACTGACTGTAAAGTACCGTGTGTGTTTCATGGGTCTGACTGTGAGTCTGCAGTCTGACCCACCGTCACTGCCAGCAGCTCTTCATTACGATCACCGTAAATGTTAGAGAATTTCGCACTGGAAAAAAAATGTGCAGCTGATTTAACCAAGCAAACGCGAACCATGGCTGGCTTGACCGCAGTACAGAACTGGACATGGTGGTGATTTCCCCGCTGTTTCTGAAAACTTGTACCACAGTCTATGCTACCAACACAGCCTTCACACTCTCCTCTTGTCCCTTCTCTTGCTCCAGTGTCGAATAAGCACACCGCCGCCCCCTAACGTAGATGCGTAGCACGGTCGGTCAGACTGGGGGCTGAAGAAGAAGAGAGGCCGCTGACGTCACTCTCCTGCGCCGCTTTGGATTGCGAATTCAAATAGAATTTTGGACCTTTTTTTTGCAGAGGGAGGGCTTCAAAACGAAAAAGCAGTTTTCTTTGTCATTGTGTAACAAAATGAGCAGTTTTGAAGAAGAAAATGAAAACGCAATCTGGATGATTTATTACTAATTTTATTTATGAGTCAAAAATGCAGCTCTGACTATGAAATGAGAAAGCATTTCGGCTAATGCATTTAAATTTTCAAATTGGACATTTCAAATTGAATTTTGGTACCTATTTGCTGGGCCATCTTTTGAAAATTAAATCTAAAATGTCCTTTTCCTTATCATTTGAATTCAGTTACATAATAAGCAGTCTTGAAGAAGAAAATGAAAATGCAATTTGGATGATTTATTACTAATTGTATTTATGAGTCAAAAAATGCTGCTCTGACTTTGAAATGAAAAAGCATTTCTGCTAATGCATTTTAATTTTCAAATTTGACATTTCAAATTGAATTTTGGTACCTATTTGCTGGGCCATCTTTTGAATATTAAATCTTAAATGTCCTTTTCTTTATCATTTGAATTAAGTTACAAAATGAGCAGTCTTGAAGAAGAAAATGAAAATGCAATTTGGATGATTTATTACTAATTTTATTTATGAGTCAAAAAATGCAGCTACATTCTGAAAATGAAAAAGCATTTCTGTAAATGCATTTTAATTTGAATTATGGTACAAATTTGCTTCCATAGAAGAGGAGCTCAGCACCTGGCTACAGCAATAAACGGCAGAAGCATGTCATCACTCACCAATGCTCTGGTTGCAGCAATGGGCATGGCTAGTGTGACGTCACGAATTGTTAGGAATCACTTCCGTGTCCATTAGCATTTTTAGGTCACGTAAACAACAATGGCTACGGCACAGGAACTGGTCACCTTTTACACAGTGACAGCCTACTTTACTGACTTCCCAAAGTCTGTTCAGAAGGGTCTTAACTCCTATAATTCAAATAGGGTAATAACAGTTAGTTTAATGTCAGGTGGAAGTCTAACAGGGAAAGTCCAGGCCTCAATGAAAAAGAAAAGCTACGATGTTGAGGTGAGAAAGTAAGCTAGCTTAGTTGTTTTCAGCGTAACATACAACTTTACATGTTTTGCTCATGTAAATAACATTACAACCAGGCATGTGATTTTTCCGGGTTTTTCGACATGAAAATGCGACCCTCGTGAATCATGCAAATCCACTTTTTTTGGGGGGGGGGACCGCCGGAGCGCCAGGCCGCCATTAACCACCAATAGGTTTTAACAGACCAGGTGTTTATTTGGGACAGGCGTTTAATTCCCTCCTTACAAAAATCCGGGATGAAAATGTCACAAACTTCTCCAGCTTCTCGGTGAAATCTCTGGCATCCTTCTGGGCAATAGTTGTCTTCTGCCAGTGAAGTTGGTGCAGCGGAGGAAACGATTCAGCCAACCAGCAGTCGTAGCAAACTCCTCATCTCTGCTGTCACTCACGGTGGCGCACATTTGTTTCTCCATCGCCCTGATCATTTTGCGGGACACTGTCCCGTTTGCTGATAACTCATTCCCGCATGTTTATCACGAGCTCCTCTCTAGCCTTCTTCCTCCCTTCAGCAGGCAGCCTGGCCCTGTTGCTCTCCTCCTCGGACAGACACTGAAGCTCTGTTTTGTTTTTTCGCCAGTCTCTCACTCTCTTGGGGTTGACAGAGAAACATCTAGCGGCTGCTTCTCCCAAGTTTTCCTCTGCATATTTTAAGACGGAAAGTTTGCTGCACCGGAGCCATGGCGATCATCTGTGTGATGAATGAAAAAGGCGAAGAAAAAAAACGTGCAGTGCCCGTGGTCACGTCTTCTTCCTTGATGTTTTAAAAAAAAAAAAAAAAAATTAGACTTGGCATTAATTTGGAATTGGCGGTTATTTACCAAAATATACACCTCCACCCAGCGTTTAAAGGGGACCACATGATGTGTTTTATAATGTGTGTATGTGTTTACAGCTGCTAATGTATGTAACGCTGTTACTGTGATGACACATGACAGTTGAATATTGAATCTGTCTATAATAACCCCATCCTGACATGTAACTGTGATTTTTGATAATCTAAGTACTAACAATAACAATCATGACAAAAAATTTACAAAGACTGCAGATCAAGATAAGAAGCTGCAACTGGCAGTGAGCAGCTCTCTTTTCTTTTAGCAGTGAAGTGATGTACTCACATGACAGAACATCATAAAATATGATAATGTATAAAATAACATTTAATGGTTAAAAATTATTATAAATTATTATAAATATGGAGCATCTATATAGTTTATTATTATTATTATTATCATCATCATCATCATTTTTATTATAAATACTATTTTTCTGCATATTCTTGACTTTGAATGGGAGCTGCTGTAAAGCATTTCTGTTTCTGATTCATATATTATGCAATCAGTATTCCAAATTTTAAGTTAAATTAAATGAACCAAGACAGATGTCACATTTACATGTCAGGGTGTAGTTATTATAGACAGAGATTCAATATTTAAGTGTCATTTATCATCACAGTAACAGTGTTACATACCAGCCCCCCCCCCACACACACACACACACCGCGAATCTCTTAAAAACATAGCTAGGCAGGTTAGTGGATTTAGGGTTGGAAGCTAGCGCTAGCTATCTAATGTAAACACAGGCTGTGCGTTGCTGATTGTCCTTTAGCTGTCTTAGGGTTTGATGAGGGTTAGCTAGCTAAGTTGTTTTCACTCAGGTTCACATTAAGGGACAGGAGGTCAGGGCAAGTACCTGTTCTTGTGCTATCGGGAGGGCCAAGTACACACCCGCACGGACAGGGCAGTTGCTAGGAATTCTGGACCCCCTGAAAGAATATCGGTGTGGGCCCCTCTACCCCATTCATTGCCACCTTCAATTTTCTTGTTTTTCAGTATTCATGACGGTACCTGGTGTAATACACCCAATTTGTTTCCTTTTTTACGATTAACGACTTAACAAGTCAGAGTATGATTATGTAAATGATGTATTATTACTTGACTTATTCTCATTTCACTGATTTGCAACACGTTATTACACCTCTGATTGCAAATACATTTTCAATTAACCACTCAACAAATAGGTAGTGGGTCACTAATAAACCAAAACAGCCAACCAGTGTGTACATCACTCACTCACCATCAAAGGCATCACTAGACTGCTGGGCTGAGCGTCTGCTGTGGGGTCAAACTCAGATGAAGCAGCTGCTGCTGATTCTGGAGCAGCAGGGCATAAAGGTTTATTGTTCCATTATATATATTGTAAACATTATATGCTATGTTTAATGGAAAAACTGATGCAGAACTAACCTATTCTTGGACAAAATCTAAATGGGCTTCTTAGTATCATAGCTCTAGGTGGACAGCTTCACTTTACCAGGCAAAAAATATTTTTAGACCATTCAAAAGTCGGTATAAACTGTCCAGAATTCTAAATAGACTTTTTTACTTTGTTGTTGTCAGCTATTATGGTGTCTTTTATTTTATACTGCTATGAAAACAAACAAATCTTTGAACATTTAACTTTTTTGTATTTAGGCTATTCAAATGTCCCACTAATAACACATTTTACAAGACCACATTGAACACATCATGATAACGTAACTGACCTTCGTCAGATGCTCATAATTACTGAGTAGAACTTGAATGCGTCATAATACAATTCAATGCAGCCTCTGAATGGGTGCATACTGGAGCACTGTCCAGTCACTGTAGTAGCCCCTAAATTAGTCACGCTCAGTTATAGCTACTCTAGGAACCGTTGCTCTACAATGAACTGGCGACTTGTCCAGAGTGTAGCGCAGCCAGATGACAGCTAACGTAGGCTCCAGCCTGCGCCCCGTCAAAGGTCATGTTACAGACATTAAATTAATGAACAAGTAGGCTAATTGTTTCAGCCGGGTTAGGCCGGGTAGTTTTACTCTCACCATTCTTGGAAAATAAATTGTTGATGTCCTGGGCCCCTGCTCTGCTGCTCCTACTCCTGGCCTCCTTCTCAACTCTCTTCTGGTGTCCGGACTTGTGCTTTTTGGGGGGCATCCTAACCCTGCTGGAGTTCGCTCACGCTCACTTAATTCCGATGAGGAAGAACCATGGGAAGAACGAACCGCGGTGTGGACCAAACCATTTTTTTAAGAAGGGGCTAAGGGGGTTATTGAAATGATTAAAATTAAAATATTGTATGACTTGTGGCTTTGTTTTAATTCGGATTCATTCGTATGAATATATATTAGTTCAGTGTATGCATAACCATTTTGTCATAGAGGCTACTGGGGGCTGTGTGTGGGCCCTATAGCGGGCTGTGGGCCCTTAGAATTGTCATCACCTTTCCCCCCTATACGACGGCGCTGCGCACGGATGTCGAGTGTGTATGGAAGAGGGCCCCGGCACCCAAAACAGATGAGGTCACAGCGAAGAGGGTGTCTGTGATTGCACCTTCCACATCTCAAGGTCAGTACTTACATTAATTCAGAGTTATCAATCATGATTGCAGTTTTATTATTACAGAAAAATCATGATCCTAACCTAAGTTCTCTTTGAATACTAAAAGCTAAGCCCTGTCTGACTTTAGTGTTATAAATGAATGGTGATGTTACTGACAGCAGTTATGTGAGATAGGAGATGGTTTTAAGTGAGAACACTGTAATCTATTTTATTTCACCTGTCACGCAGGAGGACAGAGAATGGACACTGAACTCCTTGGCACAGCTGGGCCGTTTTACAGGTCTGGGTTGGATTTTGGCACCAGAAACACCTCAGGTTTGACTTCTGTCCTTTGTGTTTTTGATTTGTCACGTCCTGCTATATCAGAAATATGACAAGTACACAACATTAAATCAGTTACATTAGCCAAGTTTGATTGAGTTATCCCACCACACTGCCAAAAACATATGTGGTCCATGTCTTACTGAACATCATTGACCAACATTTTCTGTCGAGTTCATGATATTTGTCTGTTTTACTTCAAATTTAGACCGTCCCTATCAAGACCTTTGATGGGGTAGTGACCAGCCCAGGTTATGGCAATGCAGAGGACAAAGTTCGCTTTCATCGCTTTCTGTCAGCCCACAAGAGAAAGAAGCCATTGAGAGAGCCACAGTTGGGCAAACTAAGAATGCCTTATGGTAATGATACATACAAAGATGGTCTTTATTGATTTCAGGTGTACACAGCATTGACTACCTTTCTCTCAATTAGTGCTGGAAACATCCCTGTGTGCTACATGGACAAAATGCACCTGTGTTGCAAGTACAATGTATGTACTATGTCTGAGGTAGTGCTGCTGCCTTCATTTGTTTTTGTCTCCATGCCTAGCATGTTGATGACGCATGCAGCGGTGCGACTCTGTGATGGCTGGTGTTGCCAGATTGGTTGATTTTCCGCACATATTAAGGCCTGGTCACGGTGTGTTTTAACCAGGTTTTCACCTGACAGGCTCTGTGGAAATCTGGCACTCTCTTGAATGAAGCTAAACTGTGAGAGAGCGCCGTTCATAAACGCCAGAATGAACGCGTTCACAATAACGTTCAGCAGGCAGAATACAGTACGTTCAGTTCACGTTCGCCCAAAATATGAACAAGTTCATGAACGATCGTTCACTGAACGCGTTCAGGCACAATACTGATTACTGGTAGCAGTTCAAGAAGGATAAAGATAACCTTGAAAGCACTTCGAAGTGCTGGCAAAAGAAACAAAGCTAGCACTTGCTAGTAGTAGTACCTAGATAGTTAAGAATTATTTGAATCCCCCTTAAAAAAAAAAAAAAAAATCAATGTGTATTCTATTTTATATATTTTATTTTTCACTATTTTGAGATGTTTGTTTTAATTTAATTTCAATTGCTTTGAATGTATTATATTGAAGCGCTAATGTGTATGTTCTTATTGTGAGTTAACTTGCACTAATGTTGGATGATGTTCACCTGGCATTCTCTTTATACTTGCGCAATGTATGTACTATGAAAAACGTGCCAGATTTGTTTATTTTGTACGGTTTCAATAAAGAATAAAAAAAAAAAAAAAAAATGGTTGTAGTAGTACCTAGCTACTAACGTTTGGCTAGCTAGTAACCGCTAGTCTGTTATTATTGTTCATTATTTGAGATCCAACTAACTTCAGCCATCTCTTCTTCTCTTTTTCATCGAGGGGAAATCAGTAATAAGAGATGGTTTTGTTAACATCGTTTCGGTTATTACAACACGGGACACAGCACTGCACCATTTGACAGTAGAAGAAACCGTTAGAATGTCAGCGAATGGACACGGAAGTGGCTTTTTGGATATGATGACGTAGCGACTAGCCAAGCCTAGAAACAGCCCTGACTGATCGGCTTGACCGCGGTGGAGATGCCGGATCTATTAGGGAACGACGGTTTTAATTACATGAAACACGGACAAATATACAAAACAGCGCGGCAATGTGCGCTTACCTGTGCTCGGATGCTAGCGGCACATACAACGACCCGGAAGTGGGCGGGCCGAAGAGGAAGGAAGCAAGAGGTCAGGAGGAGGGACATGGCCTACTTTTATCCCCTTTAGCGCAATGATTGGCTAATAAGCCAGAGGGGCCGTGGCGCAGCCAAACTAAGTTTAATAAGTCAGTGGTGCCTCATACCACTACATATAGGACAGAAAGACAAGCATTGTTTGACAGACTGTTAGGACTTGGAGTTCAGGCTTTTTCTGTTTTTTCTTTGTTTGGACACTGTGAGAACCATAAATTGATCTCCGAGGCAATTTTGCAATTCCTGCGCAAAACAGGACTATATGTAAAAATCTAGTTTATCATCGGACCTGTGGAGGGCAGTAATACGCTAAACAGCGTCTAAACTGCCGGAATCGTACAAGAAGAAGAAGAAGAAGAAGAAGAAGAAGCAGCAGCCCTAATGACGTACCCACAGTCATAAGCTGTAGCCGTGTCTCAATCCAGGGTCTGCACACTTCAAGGACCCGCGCTTTGCGGTCTCACCAAGTGAGTGTACTTAGGTGCGCCCTGCAGGCCGCGTCAGCCTGTTGTGAAATGGGACGGTCTACCCTTTGCAGCATTTCCTGGTTGCGCCACCAGGTGTTCCCGCCTCTACTCGTACGTCACTATTTCTGCAGCCCAGGTCCTCGAAAGTGACAAGAAGAGTAAAGTTTGACTGTCAGATCTGTTTGAGCTTCAGGAATTTCTGATTTCCTTTTTAATCCTCCTGCTTGTGGAGGAAGAGGAAAAGCGGCTCTGGTTTATCTCCGGCTGAGAGGACTGTGGAGAGGTAAACCTGTTATTGATCCCACAGTAATGTTATCAATATTATCATTATTAGCTAGCTAACAGTTTGGGGTAATTAACATACAGATACATTACCTTAATGCTGACATATAAACTGCTGATCGCAACTTAGGGTTTTATTTAAATTTTAAAGGCGTTATTCCTATTTAAAGTGTTTGGTAGATAGTTTTGTTTGTTGTAATGATTTATTATTATAATTGAAATTGCCTCTTTCTTAAAACATTCTTAATGACATGGCAGCCGTCGATCAAGTCAGAACTGCAGACCCAGTTGACGGACGATGTGGTGGACAGAGGAGACTGGACCCCCAAACACCCTGAGTACCAACCCAGATAATGTCCCACTGACACCATCCAGCCCAGCAGCACTGCAGGGACTCCTGCTCAGCCTGTTACTGTACATCACCTGTTACTGTTTTAATATTGTTTTCAATGATAATTATTTTTGTTAATAGTGAATAATAATCTGTAAATAGTTATTCATGCTGTAAATTTGGAAATAGTTGTAAATGTTAAGACCTTCATGATAAAAGAAATCATTAAATCCCTTGTTGTCCCTGAAAAGTAGCACTTGATGCTGTTTGCTGTTATAAATTGTACTTAAAGGAGAACTTCGGTTGATTTAAACATGCAGCTTCATTGCTCAAGCTACCCTTGACTTGCCAGTACCGAAGACGCGAAAACATTTGGTCCAGCCATTACAGAGCTCCGTGAACGGAGACTTAGCATTGAACGCTAACAGCATGGGGTCAGAACTTTACACAGTGTTTTAAGCGTCTTAACATGCTCCACATCTCACACCAAAAGGTATGCAACATCAGCAGACACCTTACAACACAGCACTGTAGCGTGTATGACTCAAAATGAATAAAAAAGTAGTTAAAACAGTGTGTTTGTGCAAGCAGCTACTTACCTGTTTGTTGACATCCGCGTCTTCCGGTAGCTAGACCAAACTAGTATATCCACCGAGTGTGCACTTAACAGGCTTAACAGGCTATTGTAAGGCTCATGGCTCATGACAGGCTATAACATGGACATGTACATTATGAACAGAAACACGAAAATGCTGGATTACGTTTCCGTCTCCGCCAGTGAGGGAGTAAGCGCACGCTCGATGGATTGACTAGTTTGGTCTAGCTACCGGAAGAACACGGATGTCAACAAACAGGTAAGTAGCTCCTTGCACAAACACACTGTTTTAACTACTTTTTTATTCAGTTTGAGTCATACACGCTACAGTGTTGTGTGCTAAGGTGTCTGCTGATGTTGCATAACGTTTGGTGTGAGATGTGGAGCATGTTAAGACGCTTAAAACACAGTGTAAAGTTCTGACCCCATGCTGTTAGCGTTCAATGCTAAATCTGCGTTCACGGAGCTCTGTAATGGTTTGACCAAATCAACCAAATGTGTTTGCGTCTTCGGTACTGGCAAGTCAAGGGTAGCTTGAGCAATGAAGCTGCATGTTTACATCAACCGAAGTTCTCCTTTAAGCTGTAAATACTGAATGGAATAGACAACGTGTAACAATAGAACAATATTTTATTTCATGAATTATATAAAATGAACAATTGTGAACAAATAATATAAAAAGAACCCATACAATAACTAAATAACAACAGCTATAATGTAAGGATTGTCCTCCGGAGCAGAGAAGAGCCTCTCCATCCTCTCTGCAGCCTCATGTCCTCCTTCATCCTCCTCCTCCTCTTCCTCCTCTCTGTTTGCTCCCTAAAACACAATGAAATGTAAAAGACGTTTTGGGTTACGTCAACAGACAAAAGAGATCTGATACAGCAAAAAATATATCATCATCGAGGATAATAATATCCTAATTATCGAGGATAATCCTAAACTTAGCTCTTTATTCAATTCTAACGTTTAACTAGACTTTACAGTGTTACAGTCTGAAATAAAGCAGGGATCACAGCCTGATCTGAATCTGTTCATCTTGGTCCATTTATGTACACGAAGTAAAGCTAGTCTCTAACATCTCCACAGTCACAATAAGATATAAAATACAAGTCAACCTCTGAACATCTTACGTTTGAAAGTGAAGGCTTTCAAGGCTTTACTTCCAAAGGGATCAAGCTGAGCATTACCAACGTATTTTAACTGAAATGTGGAGGTTTTAATGTCCCTTGAAGTTTAACATATCTGGCGTTGGATGTTCAAAGGATTAAAAACCCGAGTATAAACCCAATACTTACATTTAAATACGAGATCTGCGCCACTTGAGGTCGCCATTATTTATTTATTTATTTATTCTCTTCACCCCGAATTGAGACACGGCTTGTGTCTCAATTAGGGTCTGCACACTTCGAGTGCGCATTTGAAGTGCGATTACGTCATTATACCGCGGCGAAAGGTGTCCCAATTCGAAGTGTTCTCATAATGCACCCCACAAATGCGCACTCCTTTTACCTGTTTTTCGAGTGTGCACCGCTACTACACTTCGTGGTCTCACATATCCCAAGATTCATCGCGCGCCCAAAGAGAAGACATAAATAAATAAATAATGGCGACCTCAAGTGGCGCAGATCTCGTATTTAAATGTAAGTATTGGGTTTATACTCAGTTTGTACTCCTTTGAACATCCAAAGCCAGATATGTTAAACTTCAAGGGACATGAAAACCTCCACATTTCAGTTAAAATACATTGGTAATGCTCAGCTTGATCCCTTTGGAAGTAAAGCCTTAAAAGCCTTCACTTTCAAATGTAAGACGTAAAGTCTAGTTAAAAGTTAGAATTGAATAAAGACCTCGATGATGATTATATATTTTTTGCTGTATTAGATCTCTTTTGTCTGTTGACGTAACACAAAACGTCTTTTACATTTCATTGTGTTTTAGGGAGCAAACAGAGAGGAGGAAGAGGAGGAGGAGGATGAAGGAGGATACGAGGCTGCAAAGAGGATGGAGAGGCTCTTCTCTGCTCCAGAGGACAATCCTTACATTATAGCTGTTGTTATTTAGTTAATGTATGGGTTCTTTTTATATTATTTGTTCATAATTGTTCATTTTATATAATTCATTAAATAAAATATTGTTCTATTGTTACACGTTGTCTATTCCATTCAGTATTTACAGCTTAAGTACAATTTATAACAGCAAACGGCATCAAGTGCTACTTTTCAGGGACAACAAGGGATTCAATGATTTCTTTTATTATTAAGGTCTTAACATTTACAACTATTTACAAAATGACAGCATGAATAACTATTTACAGATTATTATTCACTATTAACAAAAACAATTATTATTGAAAACAACATTAAAACAGTAACAGATGATGTACAGTAACAGGCTGAGCAGGAGTCCCTGCAGTGCTGCTGTGCTGGATGGTGTCAGTGGGACATCATCTGGGTCGGTACTCAGGGTGTTTGGGGGTCCAGTCTCCTCTGTCCACCACATCGTCCGTCAACTGGGTCTGCAGTTTTGACTCGATCGACGGCTGTCATGTCATTAAGAATGTTTTAAGAAAGAGGCAATTTCAATTATAATAATAATAATAATAAATCATTACAACAAACAAAACTACCAAACACTTTAAATAGGAATAACGCCTTTAAAATTTTAATAAAACCCTAAGTGGCGATCAGCAGTTTATGTAATATAACGTAATGTATCTGTATGTTAATTACCCCAAACTGTTAGCTAGCTAATAATGATAATATTGATAACAGGTTTACCTCTCCAAGGTCCTCTCAGCCGGAGACAAACCAGAGCCGCTTCTCCTCTTCCTCCACAAGCAGGAGGATTAAAAAGGTAATCAGGAATTCCTGAAGCTCAAACAGATCTGACTGTCAAACTTTACTCTTCTTGTCACTTTCGAGGACCTGGGCTGCAGAAATAGTGACGTACGAGTAGAGGCGGGAACACCTGGTAACGCAACCAGGAAAGGCTGCGAAGGGTAGACTGTCCCATTTCACAAAAGTTGACGCAGCCTGCAGGGCGCACCTAAAGCCTGGTTTATGCTTCTGTGTCGCGGCGACGGCATAGCTACGTCGTTGACCCTACGCCGTCATTGAGCATTCGAAGTTCTGCGTCGAGGGAACGCGTTGTTCTGCAATTCACCGCCAAGCCACTAGGGGGGTGTGGCTGTGTCTTTGTTTGGTTTCGGGGGGTTCATATCGATTCCTTGGTTTTCTTCCGGTCAGACAGTATACAATGGCAACTGAGATGGAGCGGGTGTTTTTGGAGATGGAGCTTGTGGATATTGAACAACAAATGCTGTTATTACATGTACCACAAAAACTTTAAAAATGGCGGTGTTGTTATACTGTTGACCGGAAAAGCAACTGCCGGAAATGACGTTCTGAGCGGACCAATCACAGTCCTTGCCGTTCGCGTCTCGACGCGTCGACGTGACGCGTAGTCAGGATTTTTTGGAGGCGCATGTCAGGCTACGGCATAGGGTCCGCGTAGGGGTCTGCGTCGACAACGTAGCTACGCCGTCGCCGCAACGCAGAAGCATAAATCAGGCGGAGGCCATGGAAGCACGCAACTGAGAGAGCTCCGTTTTTTGTTGTTTTTTTAACACCTAAAGTTTGATTCATAGGTTATACCAACTATAAGTTGCATCTCTAAGCAACACTAAGATTTAAGCTGAGAGTTGGAGACAGATAACCTAAATTTTTAGCGTCGGCAAGCCTCTGAAAAAAAAGGAAGAAAATCTCTGCCAGCGTTAATTAACCTGAGAAGTGACAACACCTGGGACGCCAACAGAACGCCACCATGCCTGGGAGAAGAGTAAAAGATAGAGGAAGATTTCGCACAGCCAAGGTGGACAGAAACCTCTTCACTAAACTAAGTAGTAATACTCTTACGGTTGAGGCAGAGATGGAAGTCAGTCATATGGATTTACATTCCTATGCACGCCCTCAAAGCCTGGAATGTGTGCCGTTACCTGACTCCATGCCGAACACTCCCGAAGCGAAGAAAGTGAGATCCGAACCAACTCTGGCTGAGGTACAGGATACTATCATAGAGCTGTTGAAAAAAAAAATAGACGAAAGAGCTGTTGGTCTGGAAAAGAAAGCAGAAGGCCTGGAGAAGTTGATTCAACACAATGCAGCAAGTATCGACGCCTTGAAGGAAAACGCAGAGTTCCTCTTCAAAGAAATTCAGGATATGAAAAGAGATGTAACCACTGTGAAGAAGGTAACTACTGACCACGACAAAAGGATCTCTGAGTTGGAGGACAAGGTGAACGATGCTGAACGTTACCAGAGGCGCTGGAACTTAAGACTCTACTGACTTCCAGAGCAAGAGGGAGAAGACGTCAAGCAGCGGGTGATGGACATCTGCCGGGCGATTGCTCCAGAGCTCGGGAATCTTCTTCATCTCCACATAGACGTCAGCCATAGGTTGGGAAGAAGAACTGAAGATAAAGTACGACCAGTCATCACACGTTTTACTTCTAGAGCAACCAGAGAGATGGTTTGGAAAAGAGCCAAGAACGCGGATTATCTCACATCCAGGAAAATCCATTTCGGAGAGGACTTGACATCGAGGGACAAAGAGACTAGAAACAAACTGTGGCCCCACATTGAGACAGCACGCAAGGAGGGAAAGAAGGCTTTCTTCAGGGGGGCAAAAGCCATAATCGATGGGAAGGAACTGCGATATGATGGTTGACAGCAAGTAAGAGAAGACTTGTCATAAATTATCAGGTATAACATTAAAGTAGGCTGTTAAAGTAGGTGTTGAAAAATATGATTTGCTAATACCCCTATGTATTTGTATATATGTATATATTTTTTCTTTGTTGTGTTGGTTGTTTATTGTCTGTGTACTGTACAAATGTATGTAGATTTGTTTATGTGAAGAAAAAAAATAAATAAAATGAAATAAAAAAAAATAAAAAAATGCGTAAATCAGGCTTAAGTACACTCACTTGGTGAGACCACAAAGGGCGGGTCCCTGAAGTGTGCAGACCCTGAATTGAGACATGGCGACGTCGCCGCCATATTGGAGGAGGCAGATGCGCCCCGTGAACTAATACAAGTCAGTGGAGTGAACTCTATCAAGCTCCTTCTACAAAGTTCCGTTCCGTTCCGTTTTCTTTTCCGCTTATCCGTGAGGGTCGCGGGATGTTGCCGCTTTTTC
Source organism: Sparus aurata (assembly GCF_900880675.1). Taxonomy (NCBI): domain Eukaryota; kingdom Metazoa; phylum Chordata; class Actinopteri; order Spariformes; family Sparidae; genus Sparus; species Sparus aurata. The sequence continues at coordinate 21,242,332 of NC_044199.1, forward strand.
CCCCCTAAGGGGTTGCGGGGCTTACTGGGCCAAATCCAGTTTCACTCTATGGGCGTAGGCCAGGGTTTTACCCTGGATGAGTCGCCAGCTCATCGCAGGACCCTTACTGATGGCGGTGGCTGCCTTCACACAAGGTGCCAACTGCACATCAGGAGCAACTTTGGGGTTCAGTATCTTGCTCAAGGATACTTCGACATGTAGCTCAGTCGTTAAACGTTAGCTAATCCTCATATGTTCCGTATACAGGTCGGCACCAAACCATTTTATAATGTTTTTATGAGTGTTTACAGCTGCTAATGTATGTAACGCTGTTACTGTGATGATACATGACAGTTAAATATTTAATCTGTGTTATAATAACCAGATCACCTGTCACATATGCAGAAAAACAAGAGAGCGTCCTTGAAGGCTAAAGATACAGAACAGGAACTGGTTAGAAGAGATAGCTCTGAAGCAAAGCGGAGCGAACCAGTTTGGGGTGAAAGCAGGACCAGCTCCAAAAGTGAGTGACGTACCCCAGAGACGAACGTAGCCAATCACAGAGAAGGAAGGAGTAAAACTATCCAATGGTAAGAGCTCAGGGGAGCGCCCAAGAGGAGGAGCGCGTAGAATGAAACCCAGAGTCACAGCGGACCGAACTCAGAACACAGGGCGCTTAGCTCGAATGCATATCTTTTATGTGTGGTGTTCTCCAAAGATCTTTGTTAAATAAAATACTGCAGCTTGTTCACAATCCGGTGTCAGACTCTTCTCTCGCATCAACCAACCTGGGGAAGTCAAGATTGGCTTCAACAATAGTCAACATGAATAAACCTATAAAATCCTTCATCTAACGCAACAACCCTGAAAGATGTCGTCAATAAACTGCTCAGTTCTGTCAGCTTAGGGTGATGATGGAGAAGTGGTTAACTGCTGTGTCCAGTGTTATCTGTACTATCCACTCTTACTAATTAACCCTTTCTGTTCCCGTCACATTAACAATACAAAGAATTATCCTGAGCTATTCTGCGTGTGATGAGATGGCGCAGCGGGACAAGGCATCTGATTCAGTCATTTGTTCTGATTATTGTATTTCATTCATTCAGTGAAATGTATTTCATTCATTGTGAAAAATGTTGCTATAAGAAAATGCTTCATCTTATGTCTTTATGCTTATTTGTTAAATGTAGTCAGCAAATTCCCCTCAGCTGTGATATAATCATGCACCTAAGCACAGTTGTCATCATAATAATTAATAACTGTTGTAATTGTGGGGGGCGCTGTGGAGCCACGAGCCAAGATGGCAGCTTGAGGTGGAAGCTCCAGACAACTTTGCACTAAACAACTTTGAAACCCAAAGTAAAGAACAACAACTGAATTCTGAATATGTCAAAGGCAGCCGCAGCTAAAGACTGTGATATTTTCACCCGAAAACGCGGTCCTCAAACGCCCAGAACCAACACTGCAGCAACGGAGCAAGACAATGTAACGTTAGCTGCTAACAACATGGCGAACTTGACGGCGGTGCTTTCTGAGCTAAAGTCACTCCACGCTGAGTTCGGAGGTTTTGGATCCAAGCTGGACAGCATAGACGACCGCCTGGGTAAGATGGCCAGCTCCATCGCTACTCTGGAAACTAACTTGTCCGAGGTGAAGCAAAATGTTTCTTCCAATACCAAACGAACGGAAGAGGCTGAAAACCGTATAGCAGCAGCAGAGGAGCTCACGGAGAAAAACCAGACAGAACTAACCAAAGCCATGAAAAAGATCGCCTCCCTGGAGTCGAAAGCTGAAGACTTGGAAAATCGGAGCCGGAGGAAGAACTTACGGCTGTTCGGGCTCCGGGAGGGCGCTGAGGGCAGCCGGCCGCTGTTGGAATTCATGCAGGAGATGCTTCCGCGCTGGCTGGGCTCAGACACCGGGAGATCCTTCATCCTGGAGAGAGTTCATCGGACCTTAGCACCGCCGAAGCCAAACCAGGACAGAGCGGTTCTCATCCGATTCTTGCAGTTCCAAGATCGTGAGTTTGTTTTTCGATCCACTAAACAGCGTATTATCACATACGACGGGAGCCGCCTGTTCTTCGCCCAGGACCTCTCGACTGAGACCATACGGCAGCGGCGCGCGTTTGATGCGGCCAGGAAAGTGTTTGCCGAGCGAGGGACCTTCCGTGGATTCCAGTATAATCCATGCAAGATGAGGATCGTACACAATGGGAGAATACACCTCTTTACATCACCAAAAGAGGCGGAGGACTTCCATCGCGAACACGGTTTAGAGGTCTGACCAGGATAACAGTGAGAATTATCTGCTTTCTTACACATAAGAACCAGTTTAAACTGACTATCTTAAAGTAATGAAACGATACTGAGTCCCTGGTGATCCTCCTTTCTTTCTCTTAACCTATTTTATTTCTAGCATCTATTATTTTGAAAAGACATTATATTTTAGAGGGTGTTTTACTGCCAGGGTAGCTTCAGTAGCTGTGTTATTTTCCTTGATTCATTATTATAACAGGTGATATTTGCTATTTAACTGACATTTATTTTTCTCTTAATCCATCTCTTCTTTAAAAGAGTACTACCTCTTAGGCTTCCGTCATTTTTGAAATTACATCGTATTGAGAGGCTGCCTGGACATCCAGAGTTGTTAAGTTATTTTATTTGTACAACTTTTGTTGCTTCTGAAACTTTCATTTCGCCAGACCTAAATGGACATTTACTGATTTACATCGTTGTTACTCTGGTGTTATTTTTTATACCATGTGGGTTGAATACACGTGTTCTAATAGATAATGAGGTGCACGGTTGGTGGACACCACTTGTTGCCTGTGGAGTTGGGTTTTCACAGTTAGCTGCTCCTCCATATGGTGGATCAGCACAAGTCCTACAATTTCTTGTATTGAGTAAGGGGAGGGGATTTCAAGTGTTCAAATGTTCATATATGTAAATGTATATTTGTCTTTTTTTAATTTATTTTTTTATGTCTACCACACACTCAGCACACCAGTATTATCTTCGGCGACTTTTCCTAGTAAAACCATAGATTGTGTAAAACTGACTACTATATATGGAACAAACTACAACCCAGAATACTTTTGATATAAAAATAACAAGCTGGAATGTTAGGGGGATGAGGAAACTGACAAAACTGAAACAGGTCATAGGCAGGATTAAATAGCTTAAATCCAAAATAATTTTTATTCAAGAATCCCATTTGACAGCCTCAGATATTAAATTGGTACAGAGTAGATGGCCTGGTCAGGTAATATATGCATCATACAATAATTATGCTAGGGGTGTACTTATTCTTATTCATAGAATGATACCATTTCAGACCATAAAAACAATCAAAGACCCAGTCGGAAGATATGTTATTATTCATGGTCATATTCTATCCCTCACATTAAACCTAGTTTGTGTGTATGGCCCGAATGAAGATAACCCCAAATTTTTTGAAGATCTTTTCCTGACCTTGTCCACTTTACGAGGCTCTTATATAATTGGGGGAGACTTCAATTGTGTTCTAAATCCAGCAGAGGACCGATCCACAGGTTGTGATACCTCTAAGACACAAGCTAGAAAATCATTAAAACAGTACATAGTGGATTTAAATTTGGTTGAAGTATGGAGGGAACAGAATCCCGACAAAAGAGAATACTCCTGTCACTCCAGTGTTTGTAAATCCCGCTCCCGTATTGACTACTTTCTTATCTCAAGAGAGCTCTCATCTAAGATTAAAAGTTGCTGGTATGATAGCATTGTAATTAGCGATCATGCTGCTATCTCACTAAGTATTCATATAGAAAAATTCATCCATAGTCCCCCTAATTGGAGATTACAGGTTAGGTGGCTTCAGAATCCCGACTTTGTTAAACATGTAGGAACTAAAATAGATAGTTATTTTGAAATTAACACAGATCAAACCAGTGCTAGCACGAGGTGGGAGGCGTTTAAAGCCTACATTAGGGGGGAAATCATTAGCTACACAAGCTCCAAAGCTAAACAACAAAGAATAGAAATGGAAAATTTGGAGAAACAAATAAAGTCTTTAGAGATAAATCTAAATAAAAACGATGACTCGACAAAACAAAGGGAACTATTACTCTTGAGAACTCAGTATAATAAATTATCTGCCGATAAAGCTGCAAACAGCTTATTGTGGCTGAAGCAATCTTATTACGATCAGGGGGAAAAGGCTGGAAAACTCCTGGCATGGAGAATCAAAAAAATGCAGTCTGATAGATCAATTAACAGTGTAATAAATTCCTCGGGGGACCTAACAGTAGATCCACAGGAAATAAATAACTGTTTTAGAGAATTTTTTGAACATTTATATAGATCAGAATGCATTCAAGCTTCAGAAGAACGAGATCAATTCCTTTGTCGGTTACAATTTCCGGAACTGACGGAGGATGTGAAAGATGAGTTAGATAGTGGCCTAACAGTTGAAGAGCTATCACAGACTATCCATAACATTAACAGTGGTAAAGTACCAGGTCCTGACGGCCTACCAATAGAATTTTACAAGACATTTCGGCAAAAATTACTTACCCCACTGTTAAATATGTATAATGAGTCATATCAAAATGAAACTCTCCCACCCTCTTTGAGGCTAGCAATTATAACTCTGATCCTGAAACCAGGTAAATCATCTACGGAGTGCTCCTCCTATAGACCAATAAGTCTACTCGGAGCGGATACAAAAATCCTTTGCAAAGCCCTAGCAATGAGATTGGACCCTCATATTCCACTACTAATTCATAATGACCAAAACGGTTTTGTAAAGCAACGCCAAGGATTTCACAATATTCGTAGAGTTCTCAACATACTTTATGAAAAATTTGATACTAGGGATGCGGCGATGCTGGCACTGGATGCCCGACAGGCCTTTGATCGAATAGAATGGCCATACTTATTTAATGTCCTGTCTAGATTCGGATTTGGAAATAACTTTCTTAAATGGATTCGTATTCTATATACAAATCCAACAGCAAGTGTCTTAACAAATGGTACAGTTTCTAAACCAATAATCTTGGAGAGGTCTACTCGCCAGGGATGTCCTCTGTCGCCGATGCTGTTCATACTGGCCATAGAGCCCTTGGCTATGGCAATAAGAGCACAGACAGGCCTGTCGGGCATCAAAATTGGGGAGCAGGAACATCGAATTTCTTTATACGCTGATGACGTAATCATTTTTTTAACAAATCTATCTGTCAGTATTCCAAACTTAATGCAACAGATTGAAAGGTTTGGACGATTTTCTGGTTACACTATTAACAACTCAAAATCTTCAATATTATTTTTGAACAAGGAAGAAAGACTAAAACCAGTTATAAATACCCCCTTTATAAATGCAAAGAAAGGATTCACTTACCTTGGTATAAAAATTACCCCTGAAATCCATAAGATTGTCCCTACAAACTATGACCCATTAATAGATGAGGTGAAGGAGACATTGGATCGATGGAGGACACTGCCCATATCAATGATTGGCCGGATAAACATGATTAAAATGACCATTTTACCAAAATTTTTATATTTTTTTTCAATCACTCCCTCTTCCACTTCCAAAAGAGCTCTTTGACAAACTCCGTAGTATTTTTAGTAAATTTATCTGGAATGATAAAAAACCCAGACTAAGGCTTGGGCTGCTATACCTGCCTTATGAAAGGGGAGGGCTAAGACTCCCTAATCTGAAACTGTATTATTGGTCTGCCCAGTTACGCTCTGCAATGTTTTACTTTTCAACAGAGACTTCTCCATCCTGGGTGAATATTGAACAAGCGTCAATACCAAATCTTCAACTCAAGCTTTATTTGTATTCTGCAGACCCAAAACAGTTGAGAAAAACAACAGAGAACCCTTTCCTTAAAAACACTATTGACATCTGGTATAAAACACATCAGTATATTAAAGACACTCCTCTCATATCCCGCTTCTCCCCCATATGGGGTAATGCATATTTCGGGGCAGGAAGAGCGGATGGTGGTTTTAAAATCTGGTCTGATAGAGGTGTAGGTAAAATAGAGGACCTTTACATAAATGGTAACTTTCTCACATTTGATCAGTTGTGTCAGATCTATAACATCCCAAGAAAACATTTTTTTAAACATTTACAATTAAAACATTTTATACAGTCAAACTATAAGCAAATGTTATCTGAACCACCTCCACTTTCACATCTTGAAAATCTTATTCTTTCAAACTTAAATGGGAGGAGACAGATTTCTCTATTCTATATGACTTTATTAGCATTTGATAAGGAGTCCACTATGGACAGACTAGAGGCATGGAGACGAGATGTTCAAGAAGATATAGATACAGCCGATTGGGAAAGGGCATGCTTAAAAGCTCAAAAACAATCAATCAATACAAGAATGAAGTTATTACAGCACAAGTGGTTAATGAGAACTTACATTACCCCAGTTAAACTGAATCGTTGGTGCCCTGACATTCCGGACACCTGTATTAAGTGTTCGGAGGGAAAGGGCACATTGTACCATTGTGTATGGGAGTGTCCAAAGTTAAATAAATACTGGAAAACTGTCGTTGAGAAGATATCTGAGGTTGTGGGTGTGAAGGTCCCCCACCAAGCAACACTGTGTATACTAGGCATATATCCAGGCAACTTTACTGTTAGCTCAAAACAGTCAATTCTGATTGACTTTGGTCTCCTGCAGGCCAGGAGAATGATTGCTTTATCGTGGAAAAAAACAGATATACCTTCGATACATGTGTGGGTAAAAGAGATGGCATCCTGTGTTGTACTGGAGAGGTTGACTTATATAACTAGAGGAAAGGCAGAAGAATTTGAAAAGGTGTGGAGACCGTTATTAGAGTTTCTTGGGCGTCAGAGTGCACACCTTGATGTTGTTGTAATGAGCTGAGTGTTTTGTGATGTCGTTATATTATTATTTACTTCATTATTTATTGTCATTTTAGTTTTTAGTTTTTTTTAATATATGAAACGTGATGTCTTTAATGAAAAATGTAGTAACTACGCATATTTCACTGTCTTTGTCAATGTTATTGTGTGTTTGTATGTGTTTAATATGTTTAAAAGTCAATAAAAATATTGTTGAAAAAAAAAAACTGTTGTAATTGTATTGTGTTGTCATTGGGCAAGACTTACTATAATGTACCAGATAGACAAAGTTCAAATGTATTTAATGGTGACATTACAAGGAAAACAGAACATGAGCATCGTTTTGAAGTGAAGCAATTACAAAATATCCAAATTTGAAGTTGTAATTGTGACAAAGCTATCACATTCTGTTGTCTTTAAATATGAACTGTCTGTCTATATATATATATATATATAAAAGTAATCAGATGAATACATCCTCTGCAAAAAGACAGACTTGACACGGGTCTTGATCCCCAGTCGTCTGCATGCAACACGGCAGCAGTTCCACTGCTCTATTCCCTCAGCTTACATGTTTTGGTTGACTACTATTTTGAACATCTCTGGTTGAATAATTTCTGAAGGAGATTAATATGAGAAAAAGGCCAGCAAAGTTCCCATAGCATCAGGTAAGAAAACTGATCGCAGTCGTTGTTGATTTTCCTCAAACATTAATGGAATTTCAATTTCCTCCACTTCTTCCCAGACGATGAAGGCAAACACCGCAAGCTGTTACTAATTAAGCTTCATGATGCAGGCATTAAAGGTAGGATGTTTTATTGGATTAAGGATTTCCTTAATAATAGATCCATTCAAGTTAAAATTGGGGGAGATCTCTCTGAGACTGTTAATATTATAAATGGAACTCCACAAGGATCAGTTATTAGTCCTGTCCTCTTCAGTATAATGATTAATGATATATTTTCAAGAGTTCCTAATCATTTTGGGAAGTCTCTATTTGCAGGTGATGGGGCTGTCTGGAAGAGGGGGAGGAATTTGCATGTTCTTTTGATGCAAAAGGCTCTGGATCAGGTTGTTCAGTGGGCTAATGATTGGGGCTTTAGAATTTCATCCTCTAAAAGTAAATTTATGATTTTTGGGAATAAGAGGAAAATTCCTGCCTTGAATATTTTGTTGTATGACTGTCCTGTGAAAAGAGTTAAAGAGTTTAAGTTTCTCGGTTTATGGATGGATGAAAGACTAACATGGAAAAGCCATATAGAAAAAATTGTATGCAAGTGTGAAAAGGTGATTAATATCCTTCGATGTCTGGCTGGGAGTGACTGGGGTGCTGATCGAGATACTCTAACTATGATCTATCGCGCTATGATTAGATCTATTCTGGATTATGGTTGTGTGGTTTTTGGTTCAGCTGCCAAATCTGTGATATCTAAACTGGACCGGGTACAGGCTAAGGCCTTGCGAGTCTGTAATGGTGCCTTTAGGACAACTCCTATTCCTGCTCTACTTATTGAAATGAGAGAATTACCACTGGAAATCAGGAGGAAAAAGCTAGGGCTCCATTACTGGGCTAAGCTGAGTTGCTCAAGTTATAGTTCTGCCTCAAGGTGTCTGCTAGAAAGTTCCTGGGAGTTTTCGGGTAATGGAAAGAAGCTAAATTTTTAACATTTTATAAAACAGTTGGCGGGGGATTTTGGAGTAGAATGTCAGAGAATGGCTGGGCATGTGTGGTCTCTTGTTCAGCCTTGGTTTCTTCCTGAACCTGAGGTTTTGCTTTCTCTCCTCGAAGAAGGGAGAAATAGTCAGTGTAGAGATGTGAGAATGATCCTGAATCAGTTTGAAGGATTCATGAACATTTTTATTGATGGATCAAAGGATCCTGTCTCGGGAAAAACTGGGGCTGGGATTTTCGTTGCAGATGAGAATCTTCAATTTAGCATTCGCTTATCGGACAATTTATCTGTATTTTCAGCTGAACTGTTGGCAATTTTAAAAGCTTTGGAGTGGATAGAGCAAAATAAGCCTCATTACAATGTTATTTGCTCAGATTCTGCTGCCGCTTTGGTGGCTCTAGAAGTAGGCTCCTCTAGTGCCCGCCCAGATCTGGTAATGGAGATTCTGTGTTGTCTCTTAAGAATTGAGAGTTCAGGGTGCCATGTGTGTTTTATGTGGGTGCCTGGACACTTTGGGGTAGAGGGAAATTAAGTTGCTGACAGGTTGGCTAGAGAGTCATTGTCTAAAGAAAATATAGATTTGAATGTCATGATGGGTAAGAGTGAATGTGTGAGTATCTGTAATGAAAAACTTGAGTTGCAGTGGCAGAATGAGTGAAACCAGGAGCAGAGGGCAAGGCATTATTTTTGTTTACAACCCTCAGTAAAGTGTAAAAAATGGAAAAGTATGTTTGGGCGGAAGGATGAAGTTGTTTTAACTAGGCTGAGGCTGGGGCATTGCTGTCTAGCAAGTTGCTTAAAAGTCATAGGTAAACATGAGAATGGGTTGTGTGAATGTGGAGAAATGGAGACGGTGGTGCATGTGCTTTTTTCTTGTAACCTATATTCCAGTCAGAGACGACAGCTGTTTATAGACCTGTATGATCTGGGTCTATCTGTGATTTCCTTTCGAGGTATCTTTGCATTAGGGGAAAAATCTGACTCTTTTGGGAGGGCAGTATTAAAATTTTTGCACTGTGCTGGATTATATGAGAAAATTTAGTTAAAGGAACTTAGGGCAGGATTTGTGAAAAAATAAACATTCATTATAAGTATTTTAATGCTAATGGGTGATGAAGCGTTCAAAACCAAAAAGAATGAGCCCACACACATATCTCCCCATTGCCTTGGACAGGCTGTGTGCTGCATGATGTACTGCTATTCGGGGTCCGGATTTCCCGCGCAGCCCTGCGGACGTGACGTTATGTGACGCTGAATGCGCGTCCTCGACGGCTTGGAGACCGGAAGAAGACAAGTGCGGTGGACCGGAAATACTGTTTGTGTTGTTATGGACTCTGCTACGGCCGGAAAACGACCCACCACCACACAAAGTCCACCAAAAAGTAATACGAAGAAGAAAACGAAGGTTTTTATCAGTAGCAAGTCGTGAGTCTAAAAGAAGTTATGACTAAAGCCGGGCTGGCACGCGAATATACATTAGATATGCCTTCGACTCATGGAGGCAGCTTCAGCTTGAACTGGGACTGAAAACGGATGCTGACATGGCTAATTTCCTTGTAACCAGGTAAGAATACATTACAGGTCATTTTTAGAGCTTGATTTGAAAATCTTATGAGATCACCGAGGACTCGGAGTGAGCTAAAGTGCAAAGTAGCGTCAGCTTCTAACGTAGCGCTAGCCGCTAACATGTAACTTAGTCCACTGCTTGTAACACTGAGAAGTTACAGACTGCGCATTTTCCACGGTCCTTCAGTCTGAAACCGAATAGTTAGAAATGTGCCCTTTTAGATATGGGACCGAAAGCCCAACTTGTATCTGGGAGGTGACGTTAGCAGCTGGCTGTAGCAACAGGCTAACGGTTTGTTTGGGTCTGTGTAGTCATATTAGCCGCTAGCTACACACAGCGAGCCGGCTTCCCGGCTGCTTCGTGAGTGTAGGGGATACGGCTATCAAATCAATTTTATTTATATAGCCCAAAATCACAATCACATTGCCTCAGTGGGCTTTACAATCTGTACAGTGAAATATATCATACACACAGCACCGGCTCCCGTCTCGTTCCTGTCCCTGGTAAATACAGTATTTGGGGTGTACAGTAACGGTATTTACAGGCTATGGCTTGGGGGCTATTGTGTTGACGAGTTGATGATAACTGTTGTGATGTAGCTGAATAAAAGGCAGTTTAGAGCTAACCGTGAAGTGCACAATGTAAACGAGCTCAGGTGGTGCTATATAATAATTGATATTGTGCGTGTCTACAGGTCTGATAAAGTTATTATTATTGTTATTATTATTACGACCTTGCTTGTGAAGCACGTCTGTGTGGTTGAGTCCTTTGGGGTGGGTGGGCTAAAAGAGTGGTCTCAACTCATCAATAGAGCTTTTAGCCTTTATTTTTCTCGTGTTGTACCATACACACAAGATTGCTCCAGACATTATACATTACGTTGTAAGTAAAGCAGGAGAAATTTGTTTGTAAAAGTGAAACACACAATAGTACTGACTGAGGCATGTATTTTGATATTATTATTGTTACAGGCAAACATTGCATGGCCATAGTTGTTCTGACCAAAGAGAAAAGACACCAAGGTAGCAGAGTCACAGCCAGCTTGCTGACTGACTCTAACTTTTTAAAATATTGCTGTTTTCCAGCTATCAGAAGAAGCAGACTCCTGAAGCTGCTACTCGAGGAAGTAAGGAGATGAGAGCATCAACACCCAGCAAGCGAATAGCTGCTAAACTCTCTCATCGATTATCACCAATTGAACCAGTGTCTGTGGGGTTAGTATGTTTTCACTTTCTAAGTTTTGGTCATTAGGAATTTCAATCTTTTCAGAATATAGACAAAACATTGTAAAATGTTATAATATAACATAATAATTACCAGATTTGATTATGGAGCATTGGTATGTGTTCTAATGCTACTGTTCTCTTCTCTCCATAAAGGCCTCAGCTACATGATCCAGAGACGTGAGCAAGAAAAGAGAGAAGACAAGACTGTCTTGTTTACCACACATTTATTTTATTATAAACATGTAAAAAAAAATACAAAATAAAACTTTGTACATACTGCAAATTTGAAAAATACCGTAAACTTTGAAAATAAATATAAAAATACATAATGTACATAAATTGTTTTTATTTTTGGATGAAAGTGTAATCTTTGGCTAAGAAATGGTTTTTTTTTTAGGTATTGTGGTCACAGGGACACAAAACAGCAGAAAATATCAGTCATGCACCCTAAATGGAGCTTCTTTGTAACCTGTGTAGTTTGCAAAGGGGTCAGGGAAGTTTAACCAGATACGAAGAACACAGCAGCTTGGTATCGGCCTTCAGTTCCCTCTTCTCTGATGCCCATCCTGCCAGATCGTAAATCGCCGGTAGGAAGCAAACCGAAACTCTCGGTTATCGCTGCCCACATCTTGGCTGTCCTCCAGAGCAAAGATGTTGTTCCACGTCATCCTAACCAGACGCAGTGTACCCTCATCCAGGCAGTACATCTCCATGTGTGCCACTCCTTCCAGAGTCAATTCCAAATCCTGAAACAAAAAACATTGAGAACAATACTAATAAGAATAACTTTAGTAATCCTCAAAGTGATGTTTTGATTTTATTTGATGTTATTTTTATTCTGATTCAACTTAGTATAATACCAGTTATGACATAATGACATTTGTGTTTTCCTTGTATTTACTTTGTTATGGCGCAGTGCTATTCATACCATTTATATTGTCTTATAATGGAAATGATTTCACAAATGATCTCACTGGCACTGGCACATAACGTGGCTTGAGATATTCAGGGTTCGTACACATTTTTCAAGGTCAAATTCAAGCACTTTTAAGGGTCATTTTCAAGATTTTCCAGCACCTTTTTGCTGGGGTAAAATACGTATCTACAGGAATATATATACTCGTGATTTTTTCTTATCACAATTATGTACATTGTATTATGCTGTAAACATCTAAAATTATGTTTCATAATAGCAAAAACTTTAGAAATTAATTATCCAGTCTGATCCCAATTTTGTGAAAGACAGAGTTATAATGTCAAGCACTTTCAAGCACTTAAACTAAAATCCAAGCACTTTTCAGGCCTTGAAAACACAACATTGAAATTCAAGCACTTTCAATGATTTCAAGCACCCGTACGAACCCTGGATATTGAATCATACTATTGCTGTTACATGATAATGACTGCACACTAATGTCAGCTTGTTAGCAAGCTTTATCCAATGTTATAAATATTAGCTATGTTGGTTATTACCACAGTCAGAAATTAGCTGCAGCCACAAGCCAAATGCTCGTCAAACACCATAACATTGTTAGCAGTCACATTAGCTTCAATCACAAAGCAATGGTTATCGCTAGCTTGTTATTCACCGTGGCTGGTGAAATTTGAACTTTAGAACTTTACATTTGGCCAGTGTAAGGTAAGCGTACTTTACATTACAACTGTCGTTTTGCTGAATTGATGCGCTAATGTTGTCAAAGAAACATACTAAAGCTGCACTAAGATAAACACTTAGTTTACTTACTTCGTCTCTTGACATCATGCTGTTCGCTGATGTAGGCTACCAAGGTAGTTCCGCGGAGGTATGCGAGGAATTCTTGCAGTAAACGGTCGCGTGAACAGCGAGCAAACAAATAACCGTGTCACAGCATCAGCTGCACTGCTGTGAAGAGTTCATGCGCGCTCCCGCGCCGGCTTGGCTGATGGCTGCAGTTACCCAAACGGCCGTCGTGTCGCTATTGAGTCTTATTTCGTGATCCTGCCCCAAGTTCCTTTAAGTAGTTCTGGTTACGACCAGTGGAGGGCAGCATTACGCTGGATAGCGTACAGCCTGCCGGAATCCCAGAAGAAGAAGAACACCGCAAGCTCAGCCAAGTCACGTCACGTCTACGGGAAGAGAGAGTGTCCGACTTCATAGCAGCGTTTGTAGCCCCGCCCCTGCAGTCGCCAGCAGATCTCGCTGATGCAGTCAGGCAGCAGGAGGTCAACTTGAACGCGTCTTATGTCTATGCCCACAGTTGAAGCCGGTTTGTTCACGTGACTTTTGTATCACATGACAACGCCCTGTTGTAGCTGCAGTGCTAACGCTAACAAAATGGCAGCGTTCTTACAATGGAGGAAATTTGTCTTCTTTGATAAAGACACTGTTAAGGATCCGGTGGATACTGGGAAAAACTTCGCTCTCCCGAGCGGAATATCGGCCTGTGACTCTGGTCGGGGTCATATTGTTCTGGGAGATATCCTTTAATACCACTATGCTAATTAGCTAGCTGAGCTAATGTTATTCCAGTTTACTGACAGCCGATGCTAGCCCCAACTCAGCAAATGTGAAAGCAAACCTAGGTATTCGAGACCTGTAATAACTTTAACAGTTAGCGTTAATCGTAACAGTGAGTTGAAGACTGAACGGTAGCTTTGGGCTATGTTTTGGATTCTGGTTTTGGAAACAGCGTCACTCCAAAATGAAAACATTCTATCAATTAATTGTGGACTAAGAGCAATTACTTAACGTTTCACTGGGTGTTTGGTTGGGAGCTACTTTCCATTTTGTATATCTATAGACTGAATATGACATAGTAAGTTAAGGGGCGACTATTGATACTCTAAAGTCCGCTAAATTGCCTCTATGGTATCGTTAACTCTTTCCATCTCAAAGCAGGCCATCGAACCGCATGATTAATGTTAAAGGTGGACATTTGATTGAAATGATATGCTGCTTTTTGGGTCGTCTGTATGTTGTTTTTTACAGTGATCGGTCTATGTCCAGGGTTTCAGAGTGTCAGTATTAAGCAAGCATACACTAGGTGAATAACCTAATAACTGTATGGAGTAAATATTCATATGAGTGTGCAGTTTATTTGCAGGACTTAATTAAAGGAGCAGTTCACCCATAAATGAAAATCCAGTTCCAACCCCCTGGAAAATCAAGTGAGGTTTCGTAGTCCACAAAACATTTCTGTAGCTTCACAGTGAAACGGCGTTGAAGCTTTCTCCAAAACAACCTAAGTAGCTGTTGACTTTTTTTTAAGATGTAAATTAAAAAAATCTAAACATAAAATGCTTCCATACAGCTTGCGTATGCCAAGTGTTTGAGCCCCTAGATCCCAAATAGATTTGAAAAGACAATATATACACCCTCAACACCACTTTGTATGTGGTGCATGTTAATGCTTTTAGTTTATAGGCTACAGTGAAGATTTTTGACTAAAAAAGGGTGTTAATAATATCTTTTTAAATCTATTTGGTACTTGGGGCTTCTGGAGACAGTGATTACACAGGACAAGCTGTTTTGAGCCATTTCATATTTTAAAAAATCTGTTGTTTTCTATTTTAAAACAAGTCCCCAGGTGCTTTAGTTGTTAATTAGAATGATTGCAGCCCAGTTTTCCTGTCAAGCAAGAGAAATGTTTTGTGGACTATGAAACTCCACTCTACTCTCCATCAGCATAGTGATGAATAGACAATTCAGACATTTTTGGGTGAACATGCATGCACAGCTTTTGTTTAGTATGAGCGCATTTATACAACACTGCCTTACAGAAATACTATTATATAATTGACAGGATTGGTTAGAATTGACTGGAATGTGCTTTGCTGACTGGAATTTGTTAAAACAGTTAAGTGTCCAGTGAATGAGAGTCTGGCTTTGATTACCATATCTAAAACTACTACAGGGATAACCACTCTAGAACTGGCATATATTCCCTGCTTACTCCATCTCTTACAATGAAGGTATATAGTTCTTAACTTCCAGAATGTTACATATGGATGGCAGGATCTGGCTTTTGACACGCTCCCTGCAGTTGACATCTTTTCAGGCTTACAAGTTGCGTGTAACCCATCTCTACCAGCTGAAGCAGCACAGCATCCTTGTGTCAGTGGGGCAGGACGAACATGGAATAAATCCTCTAGTAAGTTTGCAGCACTTTCGAAAAAACCTAAATAATCACAATTGTGTGAGAGATGTTTAATCAACCATAACTATTTTCAGGTAAAGGTCTGGAACCTCGACAAAAGAGACAGTGGAAATCCTCTCTGCACTAGGATTTTCCCTGCCATTCCTGGCAACAAACCAACTGAAGTGTCTTGCCTGTGTGTACACGAAAACCTCAACTTCATGGCCATTGGTAAGACTCAGAAAAAGGGCTTATTTTCTGTCCTTCAGCTAACATACACTTTTCTCTTCCAAGTTTATAATAGATGATGTGTTTCCTGACAGGCTTCACAGATGGCAGTGTGGTTTTGACCAAAGGTGACATCACCAGAGATCGTCACAGTAAAACTCTGACTTTGCACGAGGGAACCAGCCCAGTCACTGGCCTCGCATTCCGCCAAGTGGCAAAGGTCACACATCTGTTTGTTGCCACTCTGGAGAAAGTCCATGTAAGTATGGTCACTCCCAAAGAATATTTGGTTATGTTCAGAAGATAAACCCTCTTAACTCCAGGAGCCTTTCTTTCAGCTTAACCATCATTTGTTAGTTCATCCAGCAAATTTTAAAGATGACAGCATTTTCTTAGCATTTTCCGAGGCTTTTTAACCACTTAATGAACGCCCCCGTTTTAAGGTTCTTTTTCCAAAATGACATACCGAAATTGAAAGCATGACAGCTCCCACATGAGACTCAGGGATGTGCTTGGTACCATTGGAAAGGTAACACCCTCAAGTTTTTTCCAGAAGTGTAAGTGTGATTCTATGACATACTGACACAGAGTTACAGAGGTTGGGACACAGGTTTTGGTTTCTGTCCAATTCAAATGTCAATAAACTGACTAAGATATAAGGGTTCAGGTATGTCTATGGACACAGCAGACACAATTAGGCGATAGCCACAGGTCTCAGATTGCTACACTCAAAATTTGAAGTCAAAAGACAAAAAAATAGATTTTTCACAATTTTTTTTCTAAAGGCATGTCTGTGCATTTTGCTTGGGTCCTATTTTTCCAAGAGCGCCTACTGAGATTCAAAGGCTTATAACTTAAGAACCCCTTTACCTAGAAACATAATATTGGTCTCAAATGAAAGCTAAGACCCTGGGGTTTCTTGTTGGTTCGACACTTGTAGCTAGTTTTGGGTAAAATGACATGGATATTCCCATTCTATGGACTCTTGGCAAACTATGAAAAAAAAATTGTGGCGTGACGTTGTGGCTATGGAAAAAGGGAACGCTCCGAAGGTATGTAGGCATTCTTGCTTCTTGCGGTAGAGGGCTCTTTCTAATGTTGTGTCATGGTGAGTTTAGAAGGCTATTACATGGTCTGGAAATAACTTTTTTGGGCTTAAAATAATCACGACGGTCTCAGCTTTCCAATATTGAGAATATACTGTTAAGATCTGATGCTTACAACTATTAGCAAAAAAACTAGGGCTGTCAAACGATTAATTTTTTTAATCGCGATTAATCGCATTTTGTCCATAGTTAACTCGTGATTAATCGCAAATTAATCGCAATTTTTTTGGCACATTTTTTTCTGTTCTAAATGTACCTTGATGTATTTTTTAATGTTCTTAATACTTTTAACAACATAAGAAAGGGCAAATATGCTTGCATTATGAACATTTTTGGCGGGGGGGGGGGGGCTCTCTGCATCTGCCCTGTGTTTGGCTTGCAAGTGATATTTGAGACTCAATGTACTTCGATGGTAAGTCATTTCATGTCGATAGTACATGCAGATAACTTTTGTCCTATCGACCGAACCATCTGTGTTTCGAAAGTAGTTTGCCGTTCATACCGTAAATGACCAAATAATATACGGGTTTCAATTATCCACAGGGTCCCTTTAAACGCCGGTGCAGATGTATATTTTGGTAAATAACCGCCGGTTCCAAATAAATGTCGGGTCTAATTTTTGATTTTTTTAAAAATTAAGGAAGAAGAGGTGTCCACTGACACTGCACGTTTTTCTTCTTCGCCTTTTTCATGCAGTGTGCTGCTTTCTGTCAGTCAGTATCACACTGATGATCGCCATGGCTCCGGTGCAGCAAAACAATAAAAAGTACCACTTGAAATTCAAACTTTCTGTTAAAATATGCAGAGGAAAACTCGGGAGAAGCAGCCGCTAGATGTTTCTCTGTCGACCAGAAGAGAGTGAGAGAAACGGAGCTTGAGCGTCTGTCCGAGGAGGACAGCAGCAGGACCAGGCTGCCTGCTGGAGGGAGGAAGAAGGCTAGCGAGGAGACTGAGATAAACATGCAGGGATGAGTTATCAGCAAACGGGCACGCCACGAGAGAGTGTCCCGCAGAATGATCAGGACGATGGAGAAACAAATGTCCGCCACCGTGAGTGACAGCAGAGATGAGGAGTTTGCAGCGAGTGCTGGTTGGCTGAATCGTTTCCTCCGCCGCAACAACTTCACTTACAGGAGGATGCCAGAGAATTCACCGAGAGGCTGGAGAAGTTTGTAATGTTTTCATCCAGGATTATTGTGAGGAAGGAATTAAACGCCTGTCCCAAATTGCCTTTTGGTCTGTTAAGTGATTGAAACAACTAAACCCCCCGGCTATTATTTGGTATTTTACGGTAAGTCCTTTCTCAATTTCCTCACTTTTCAGTCCACCGTGTTTTTCCCGAACCGCCAACCCTGCTGCATCTTCTTCTGATTCCCTTTCTGCCACCCTCTGGATCAAGACTACAGGTGCCACTGACGGCCGTAAATCTTTCAATGCGCGTTTTGTTTTTTGTTTTTTTATACCGAGCGTTAATCGCGCGTTAAAAAAATTAACGGCGTTAAGAGGATGTTGCGTTAACGCGTTATTAACGCGTTAACTTTGACAGCCCTAAAAAAAACTATTCATTTTTATGAGGGGTGTTCGTTTAGTGAAGGGTGTTCCTATGTTGGAACGGTGTTCCTTAAGTGGTTAATGCCTCAGCACCAGCACCAGCCATTTCAGAGGTATTTATGTACATCCGTTTCTCATAAGTGCTGCATCACAGGAATGTTTAATGCAGGGGTCTCAAAGTCAAATAAGCTAGGGGCCACAGCTGGTATTGTTATCTCACAGGAGTGCCACTTCAGCGTTCTGGTACCACAAGAAAGTGCAATATTTCTGAAAATCAGAAATCACAGTTGAAACCCCAAGTATAGCTTCAAGATGGGCATCAATCAGCCTGGACCTGTACTTGCATTTATTAATGTTCATAGACGAGAATAGTTTCTCACACGTGCTTCCAAAAAGGCACATTATCCAACTCCACATTTTGGACAGTTCTTCGGAGGATAGAGGGAGTTCTTTCAGAAATTGTCCAGTCATGTCTGCTTTTCCTTGTGCCTCTCTGAATTTAGTTTTTATCTCACAAATTCAGCTAATTTTCTGTCACCTCGAACTTGTTGTTAATAACCCTGATGAAAATGGCTTGTTGTAAATTTCTGGCCTGGGCTGTGCTTTTATCATGCAGTACAGAGTATGCGATGATGTTTGCTGATGGAGAGATACTTTTGAACAAGCTCTTCTTTATTGGACATGGAATATAAATGACTTGCAACATGCAGTCCTTCTGAAACGGCCCTACAGTGAATGGCTTTCCCACTTTTGCGATTAATTCACCCACCACATAACTGTTTTTCACAGCCAAACAAGTACAACTCCGAGCCAGCTTTCTTCTCATCAGAAACTGTATGGACATGTGCAGGCATCCGTGAAGTTTGCCATTACATATTTTACAAATGTTAAATACATTTTTAAAAATACAGTTTTGGGGCCTGAGCAGGTCTCGACCTGCGAGGTCCCTATTAGTGGGGCGGCTTAGCTGAAAAATCGTGCACTTTGTGATAAAAGCATGAAATTTGGTACAGTTAAGGTCAAAGGCAGTCTGAAAAAAATTGGATATTGGGCCATCGTGAATTTTCAACATGGCGGCCGTGGTGGCCATTTTAAAAATGTCCTCCACTGACAACAGTATTTAGATCAATTTTCTTATTTGCATGCTATAAAATATGATGTTGATGATCTTGTTAGTTACATTTATTTGCCATACCTAGCTTAAGGAAGTTTATACATGAAGAATACATATAAATCAATAAAAATTCAAGATAATTGCTAAGACCAGCATTAACATTGTAATTGTAATAAAGTTTTGTATATTGCATATCAAATGGTCAATCTCCATAAATAATTATACATTTTATCATGCAGAAATAAAATCTGCAATGTGTAATAAGCCCAGAATCTTCCTTTGTCCTCACAATTCAAGATGGCCTCCATTTACGTGCAGATATCACACACAAATGTAAGTGGTGCTAGTTAAAATTAGCTAAAGAGAATTTAGTTTAATTTCAGTCTTTTTCAAGTCTCAAAAATAGTGACATGTTGATGTCACCTTCAAGTCCTTCAATTCATTGGAAAGATCAGATGTGACTTGACAATTGCAGCATGCCTCGAGTTCATATTTGTCATACGCTCGGCTCTAGGTAGGCTTACAACTAGATAAATAAAACTTATTTTAAAACTTTTGTTATCACAATTAGCTCACAACAAGATAAATAAAACTTATTTAAGAAAAACCCTTATTGTACCCCCATTGACACCCACATAAATAGTTAACGTGCTAATGTGCTAATACCACGTTTCAAATGGTGGATTGCTGTTAATATAAGACTACCTAGTAGGAATTTGCCGCAGAACCATGCTTTATGGTCTGCTTTATTTAGGCTTGAAAATAGATGAATGAAACTTATTTTAGAAAAACCCTTATTATTTTCCCATTAACACCCTGTTCCACATAAAGAATTAACGTGCTAATACCACGTTTCAAATGGTGGACTGCTGTCCTCAGCAAGCCACCCCTTGCTGATCTGTCCTCAATTTCTCCATGCACACATGAGGAAGCTAAACCTCGTATGTTGTGATATGTGGCCCATGCAGTACAAAATGGTCATCAGAAAATTATGATCCAAACTGTTGATACTGATGTTGTGGTTCTAGCTGTGGCAGCGACTCAAGCTCTAAAGGCAGAGAATGAGCTTTGGTTGGCATTTGGTACTGGAAAGAGTTTATAATACCTAGCAGCCCATGAAATCTCAGCTGCACTTGGGCCTGAGAAGGCACATGCTCTTCCAGTGTTTCATAATGATGGGAATGGCAGTTCTTTTTACTGTACTGAATCTCTAGAATCCGTTCATTAAAATTATTTGTTCAAAAGATTCGTTCACCGAATCGTTCAGTGCTCTCCAACTCCCTGAGCTGATAAACAGCCAAACGATCCGTCATTCAGTTCATTAATCAGCCCTGAGGTTCACGTTCACTTACTGAGGGACGGTGCGTTCACGGACTATAGTACACAATCATTCGCGGGAGACGCAGCACTGCTTTGAGTGGTATACATGCACTAAAATTATTACACGGTGAAAGTGTCCTCTGTGCACAGTAAAATCACTGCTACACGGATGTTAGCAACACAGCGCTAATTTTAGCAGTGAGGTTACTGAACATGAATCAACTCCTCTGCCCTGAGTGAGTGAGTGACTGACACAGCGCAACTTTCAGCACAGTACGTGAACGAGAATCATGTTCTCAGCGACAGTTCTCTGTATGCAATAGGTCCGCGAATCACAGCGCGAACGTGAATCATGTCCTCACAGTTCTCTGTGTGAGTCGCGGCAGTTGCACTCCCAGCCGGCATGCTCGCAGCTAAGCTCAACTGAACTGAGAAAGGAACGAATCAGTTCATGAAGGGATTCCGTTCACTTCGTTCACTCAAAAGATTTGTTCGTTTGAACGACACGTTCGCGACCGACACAACACTAATGTTTCATGCTTTGACTGGCTGTGACACAGTATCAAGCTTTGCTGGCCAGGGGAAAAAGACTGCATGGGCTGTGTGGTCTGTCTTTCCGGAGCTTACAAATGCCCTATTAGAATTGTCCTCTGCGCCACATGACATTCTACAGGAGGTAATGGCAACTATTGAAAGGTTTATAATCCTGTTCTATGATCGAACCAGCACATCCACAGACATAGACCAAGCTAAGAGGAAGTGTTTTGCAAAGAGGCACAATGTGCAGTCAATCCTTCCAACAAAGGCTGCCCTAAAGGAGCATGTTAAGAGGGCAGTCTATCAAGGAGGCCATGTATGGGGTCAGATGCTGGTGTCAGCACCAGAGTTTCCTTCTCCTTGTAGATGGGGCTGGTCAAAGGCATCTGAGGGTCATTATGAAGCATTTTGGACATGCCTGCCTGATGCAGGCCAGTCCAGCTATGAACTTATCTCCTGCAAATGTAAGAAGGGTTGTGTTAAGCAGTGTAAGTGCAAAAAAGCTACCTTACTGCACCTCTCTGTTACTGTGAAGGGGATCAATATAGTGGACCATATGTGATTGACCACCAGGTTGGTGAGTGTGACTACTTGGTTAAGACTCCAGATCGTAAACGAAAGGCTCGCTTATGCCATGTGAACCTGTTGAAACCTTACTGCGAGAGGAACAAGCCCATGATCTCGGATGTGAAAATTGTTGTTGTGTTGAACACTTCAATTCATGTAGGTGAAGACACTGTTGTTGTTTCGGAGGACAGTGATGTTGTTCCAGTGGATCTTGATGTTACTCTTAGTCCAGAATTTTCTCTGGGTAGGTTGCCAAATTCTAAAATTTTGACTAACTTGGATGTCCATCTTTCTTATTTGGATTCTCCAAAACGTTCTGACAGCACTGAGTTGATTGATAAGCATCCTGCCCTGTTCTCTGATGTGCCGACACTCACAAACGTTCTTCAGCATCAATGTAGGTGATGCTGCTCCTATTAAGCAGCATCTTTACAGAGTGAATCCTGTTAAGCGACAGCTTTTGCGTAAGGAATTAGATTATATGCTACAACATGGTATTACTGAACCTAGTGCTAGCTCATGGAGCTCCCCGTGCCTGCTTGTTGAGAAGTCAGATCATACACTCCGTTTCTGCACTGACCTTCGCAAGGTCAATTCTGTTACCAAGCCTGATTGTTACCCTCTTCCCCGACTGGATGATTGTATTGACAGGGTGGGATCTGCAGTTTTTGTTACCAAGCTAGACCTTCTAAAAGGTTACTGGCAAGTCCCTCTAACTGACAGAGCTCGTGAAATCTCTGCTTTTGTGACACCAGATGATTTCTGTCAGTATACTGTCATGCCTTTCGGGATGCGGAATGCACCAGCTACGTTTCAGCGTCTGGTAAATAAAGTATTGAAGGGAGTTGCAGATTGTGAAGCCTATCTTGATGATGTGGTGATTTACAGTTCTTCCTGGTGTCGGCATGTAGCTCAGCTGGAAGAGGTGTTCGACAGGCTAGCTGTTGCCAATTTGACCTTGAACTTAGCCGAGTGTGAATTTGGACAGGCCACCGTAACATATTTGGGAAAAGTGGTTGGTCATGGAAAGGTTTGTCCCATTGAGGCCAAAGTGGAGGCCATTGTGAATTTTGGTGTGCCCAGTTCAAGGCGTGACTTGAAACATTTTCTTGGCATGGCAGGTTATTATCGAGTTTCTGCAAGAATTTTGCCACTGTTGCGTCCCCCTTTGACTAATCTGCTTAGTCCTAAGGTTCCTTTTGTTTGGACAGAAATGTGTCAGTTCGCCTTTGAGAGCCTGAAAGCACTGTTGGCTAGTGCTCCTGTTCTTGTTGCACCTGACTTTAGCAGGCCTTTCAAACACTGAGAGTCTTCCATGATTGACCCCATGTTTGGACAGTTACTATTGTCAGTTAGGCCTATCATGCATTGTGAGCTTCCAAATAGGCTAAATACTAAAGTTGCCACCTGAATTCCTAATCATAAAAATGTGTGATTTGATCCCAATATCATTCATATCACAGGAATCCATGCAACTTTGAAGCAGTAACGATTTTCCAATCAGTCATGGTGGCCATCTTGAAAAATAACAGCCATCTTGAAATATATTTGTATCATTCATGTACAAACTCCAAAGAGGTAAATAAATGTAGCTAACTGTATGATCAATATCATATTATAATCAACACACAAAAAAATTCACATGGAAATAGTAGTCAATGGCGGCCATTATGAAAAATGGCTGCCCCGGCCGCCATATTGAAAATTTGAGATGGCCCAATATCTTTATCTATTTTTATCTATTCTATTTTTATCTATTTTTTTTGGGCTGTGTTTGGCTATAAGCGTACCAAATTTCACGCTTTTATCACAAAGTGCACGATTCTTTGGAATTATGCTGTTAAGCCGCCCCACTATATTGTTTTTGTAGTGATGACTTTTTTGTCCCAAATGATCACATTTTTCACTGCTTGAACATACCCTAAAACTCACCAAACTTGGAATATAGGTCACACCTCCTGAACAATTTTATAATGTATTGTCACTGTGAATTTTGCAGTTGGCACCTTGCTTGGCGGCCTCTGCCATCAGTAAGGGCCCTGCAATGAGCTGTTGACTCGTCCAGGGTGTACCCTGCCTTCGCCCAGAGAGATAACTGGGCTCCAGTAACCCCCGCGACACCTTGAAAAAGGAATAAAGCGGTTACATCCCCGCGACCCTCACGGATAAGCGGTAGATAATGAGATGAGATGAGATTGTGAATTTCCAACACTAGGTGGCGCTATAATCGAGGAAAGTGCGTTTTGCCTTTTAACTCCCATATACCTTATCACACATTAAAAACCTTATATCCATGCGTTCTCTGAGTTCTGTTGAGTCTCGTAATATAGGCCCATGTTTGCCTCCGTTTCTTTGCACATATTTGCAAAATGTTGCAAACCTACTTTTTCGAGTTCCTCCCAGGCAATTTTACCAATTTGCACCAAACTTTGCACACAGCATTTGTGGACCCTTTTGACAAAAAGTTCCAAACTAGAGAAGGCAAGTTCTGAAGAACTTGTGGTTGTGAATGCTCCCTGTCGACCAGCTGAAGCCAAATGCGGATTGCTGGCTGTGGAAAATTTGAATAATGTCAAGAATATATAAAAGCTGTGAAATAATGTATGATTTGTTGAAAAACTAAGGCCAAACTGAATTGGTAGCTTTAATTTATTTGAAGTCTCATCTGAAGAGAATGAAGCTTCGTAATAGTTGGGTGAGAATGAAACATTAAAAAATAGAATATAAGCTTTGAGACAAACTGCAATGCTGACTTAAATTTGTGTTGAAAAGCAGCTGATGGAGTATGAAGAGATGTTACAGTGAGAATGAATCGAATACTCCGAATCTGACTGAGAAATTCAATAAATCTCAACATATCGATGATTGGGAACATTTCAATATTTGAAGGGAGTTCCTGGCTTGAATGAATGAAAAGATAATAGTTAAGTATAGTTAAAATGTTGGGAAATATGGTGTGTGTGTGTGTGTGTGTGTGTGTTAGTGCGCACACGCACGTGTATTGCTATACTTGTGTGGACCAACCCCTGACATCCCACTCGTCTTGTGTGGACATTTTTCCTTGTGAGGACATTTTGCCCGGTCCACACAAGGAAAATGCTTGGATGAGCTCCATCGACCCTAATGGAATGATCTGTATAAGTTTCAGAAGATGTCCCCAGAAGAATAGAAATCTCAGAAAAGTGTGTGTTTGCCAGTTCTCTTGGGCTCCTACTACTGGCCGTTCGCCTGTATTGCAGTTAAAATAAAATTTTGAGGGGAGGGGAGCAGTCGAATTTTCTGATTGGCTAAGGCTGAGGATTTTTGTGATTGGCTGTTTCATGTCATGTGACAGCATGACTGTGGGATGGACAAGAGCAAAATGAAAACCAAAGGCAGAGAGTACATTTAAAGTAGAAAAAAATAGCAAATAGTTTTTGTCAAATATAAAGGATTACACTAAATTGAGATAAGTAGTTCAAAGTTGAAATAGGGAAAGGAGAAAATTCTACTGATACAAATACTGCTATTTAAACTGGAAAAATTACAAAAATATAGTTTTGTCAACTGTAATTTTTATAATACATACAATCATACATATTAAATGATCAACAATAATAATTATTTTACGATTATTATATAATATTGTAAGTTATGAATTACACTAATATACACTACAGGGTTCTCCCCAGAAATTTTTTGTGTTGCGGCGCACCGTTTGTCCGGGGGGGCGGACGGACGCTCATCGCCATCAGCCAGGAGCTCCTAGCCGTCAACTAGGAGACGGACTGACGGACGCTCGTCACCGTCACGCGCGGAGTATAGCGGCGCTGACCTAGCGGTATAGCGGCGCAGCGCCGCTGTTCCACCGTCTGGGGAGAACTCTGCACTATGACATTACACAAAAATTGAGCAAAGGGGAAAAAATGCTACTGATGCAAGTAATGCAGCTTCAGCCTCTATAGTAGTAGTACATAACTACTTAAAATAATACTACTTACACAAGAAGTACATATAGTGTCATTGTTACCATTCTCTGAATATATTTAAATACATTTACTAAAGTGCTGCTCTTCAAGACAATTTAAAGGTTCTTGTCCTAATGTCTTTTCTATTCATGCCACTTTGTATTCCTACTCCATGCCACTTTGTATTCCTACTCCACTACAACTCAGAGGGAAATATTTGTACTTTTTACTGTATTTCATTTTAAATTCTAGTTAGTAGTTACTTTACAGATTCAGATTTTATGAATACAAAACATAGGAGTTTTGAGTCAAAATTCTGATTTTATATCACCATTTTATATATCATGTGAACATTTGAGGCACAAAATTATATCTTTATTAGTATGTCTATGAATAACTTATTATTAAGAAATATTAATTTACACAGTGAAACTGGTTAACAATAGTTCATATTCTTTTGTCGGTATGGACATAGCATTTTGTTAGATTAGTTAGATTCTCCACAATTTAGCTAATTCAGCAGAAACCAGAAGAACAGTAAAAAAATCCACTCAGATTTCCTAGTTTAGTAAATAAAAAAAGAGAACAGAAAAAAAGAGACCACTGCAACAACAAGTGGTGATAAAGTCCTAATATGTGTGCGTTCTTAGAAAATTGGTATTCCATTGTTGAACAGCAGGCTCCGTGTCTGTGCTGCAGGCACAGCACATCACTTTTACAGCGGCTAATTGCTCCACTAGCCGCTGAGAGGCTGAGACAGGGAGAATCCACACTGTGTATGACATGCTGATTAACCACAACATCCACTTGCTTCATTTGACGGGTTTTTTAATGATATCAAAGAAAAACAAAATCCGGTACTTGCAAAAGGTGAACAGATGTCAATCCCCACTGATCCAACCCACATAATGTAACACCATGAGTGAAATAAACCATAAACAAATCTAAATCAAATATATGGCTCCTGCAACTGTCATCACTAACCCAACACAACCCAACGACCTCAAGTCTCACTCACATGACAACCTGTATCATCATGAATGTTACAAAAACATGGCAATTGTGAGCACTCAGCGCTGTCATGTTAACATCTCCATTTTGGGAAATTTTGGCCGCATTTTCTCTAGCCTTCTTGTGCCACTAGCTCACCAGTAGTGTGAAGACTGACATAGCCTGTCCAATATTCCCATCCGGGCAGAATGAGAGGTCTGCAACAGCCACTGTTAAGGGATTTTTTGCCCTTTCTTAGGCAGAGCATTTGGTTTATTGATACCCTGCTCAAATAATATAAGGGAACACCTATTCATCACAATATAACACCAAGTCAGTAAAACTAAAGGGATATCAATCTGCCTATTTAAGAAGCAAAAGTCATTGTGAATCAATTTCATCTGCAGCTGAGTCAGGTTGCACAAATAGTAGAACTCCTCGAGGATGGCACACCCATACGTGCGGTCAGAAGAAGATTTGCTGTGTCTCCCAGCATAGTCTTGGGAGCATGGAGGAGATTCCAGGACATTGAGCATTACACAAGGAGAGATGGACAAGGCCGCAGAATGGCAACAACCCAGCAGCGCGACCAGTATCTGCTCCTTTGTGTGAGGAGGAACAAGAGGAGCAGTGCCAGAGACCTACAAAATGGCCTCCACCACACTACTGTTGTGCATGTTTCTGACCAAACTGTAAGAAACAGAGGGTAGCATGAGGGCCTGATGTCCTCTAGTTGGACCTGTGCTCACAGCCCAGCACCATGCAGCTTGAGTACACCAGAGTTGGCAGGGCCATCGGTGCCCCATTCTCTTCAACGAAGCCCTGGCAAAATGAGGCAGGACATTATGCTGCACCAGGAGGGACCCAGGGCAAGTGATGGTAAAATTGATTCACCATCTCTTGTGCTTCCTAAATGGACAGATTGACATCCCTTAAGTTTAACTGATTTGATGTTATACTGTGACAATTAAGTGTTCCCTTAATTTTTACACAGTGTATAATAAAAAAGATGATTCTAGAATAATTTACCAACCCTAGCTTTTAACCGTGTCCATCATTTATTCCAAGAGAGTGTGCACTTCAAATTAAGATTGTGTCGCCCTCCAGAAATATGATGTAATTTGCGTGGGAAGAAAAATGATCTCAGACGTGGCACTGTGTTTTTTTTCTAGCTAATAAAAAGAAATACAACGATTGTAAAAGCTGTTGATGAAGTTTCTCAGTCATCCAGGTCATGGTAAATCTAGGTGTTGTATCTGCAATTTGACTTGTTTCAGTTTGTTGAAGATGTTTCATCTCTCATCCAAGAGGTTTCTTCAGTTCTAACTAACTGGAGGGGAGTTGAAGGTGTCCTTACAGAGTCGTTAAGGACGCGTGTGAGCTCTGAGTTTCAGAGTTGTTAGGGTGATTTGTGGGTCGTTGGTCAAACTGGCCTTCAAGTGGGTTGCTAGTGCTAGGTGAGCCCTGGTTTGAATGGTTAGTAAGCTGTCTGGGGAGAGAACTCAGTACAGCATTGTAGGTGGGTGATGTGTAATGTTGTAGGCCAACTCCTCTATACAAAGACAGCTGTTCCAGTTTGACATAAGCCCTTTTTAGATAGAAAAGGCGGCACATTTGCTCCAAGGTAAGGGCGGCAATGTGCCGGCCTTTCTTTCTAAAACCAAGGCGTAATATTCCTCCTTTTCCAAAAGCCGCCTCTGAGGTAGGCGTAAACATGTGACGTGACGTGAAGCTCGAAGTTGGGCTGTGAACGGTAGACATAGAATTTGTCTTCAAAATCAGAGCTTTACATTGCACCCCATTGGAGTTTAGAACTGGGTTCTTAGCAGGGGGCGTTTAATTTGAAAGTGACCGTCCTTAGCCTGCCGACACAACATCAAGCTAACACAACCAAACAGCTACAGACACCGAGGAGACGCTAGCATCTCCTGGATCTCAGCGGCTGTCCAGTTGTTCATCTTAATGTCCACGGGTGAAATGAAGGACTGACTGCTGTGATCAGCTGTTTCTTGGTTTTAAAACTCCCCGGCTGTGGGTCGCACAACAGTGCAGGTCATTGACACCTCTGCCCACCTCAAGCAGAGGCCGGCACATTGCCGCCTCATTTTTAGATGGCAGTCGAGGCGGAAATAAGTGTACTCTCCGAGGCGGAAAATCAGCGAACCAAAACAGACCCCCAATTTGCCGCCCTCTGTCTAAAACCGCGGACCGAGCCACCAAAAGGACGGGCAAATTGGCAGCTTGGTGCTCTAAAAACGGCTATAGATAGATTATTTTACTTCTCTTCCAAACGATCTGGAATCTCTGTCCAAGATGTTTACATTGACGTCCTCTGTAAGGACACCCCTGCACAGAGTTTAAAAGCCTGCAAACTCCCCTCCAGTTAGTTAGAACTAAAGCAGCTTCTTGGATGAGAGGTGAAACATCTTCAACAAACTGAAACAAGTCCAGTTACCCAGGTACAGCACTTAGAATGAAGGATGAATTGTTATTTTATGAGTTGAGAAATGATCCTCACTTCTTAAGCTAAATAAACATTTGAATGAGCCGGAAAATGCCAACTTTAAATATCTACAAATCAGTCATCTTGCGCCATAGTTTATTCCAATAAAATGGGCATCACAGTCAAAATACCTGAAACTGCCTATTGTCCCTCATTTTTTTTTAAATGACATATTAACTGTCATTAATTATGCTTCCATATGGGGATGAATACTTTGAACCAATTATTTCAAGAAATTTGTTGTCATTTTGTAATAATATTTTCAATATCCCAATATCTCCAAAACGCCAATATTTGATTTTTTTTTTGGTTCTGGATGTTCATTATGTGGACATGGATGGGCAACTAACACAGCTTTGAGGCAGCAGCTGTGCAGGTGGCAGGGGGGAGCGGCCCCTCCCCTTGATGGGCCATTAATTAAGGCTGCTCTGGAGGATACCACAGTATTCCCCCAAGTAGTCAACACTTCTCAACTCTGAATCTCAGCCTGGTTACAAGTTAGAATTATGAAAATAAAGCAATAATTACTTGAGTAAATGTGCTAAATTGCTTTTCACTTTACATGCATTATCAGGAATTTGTGTTGGAATATTGCTTAAACCTCAATTGAGGACATACTACTGTGCATTGTGCCTCTATTCAAAAGGTCACAGGCAGGTCAGGCCAAAGCACCTGCTCCCCAAAGTTTTTTCGGAAGAGAATGCTGCATTCATGAAATATGGGAGCTGCAGACTTTCTGTGTTTTATGCCAAAATGAAAAGCTGCTCATCCCAAATGTTAGACGTTTTAACTTCAAATCAAGACTTAAAAAAACTGAGTTTGAGTTTATTGATTAATTAAATTAATTAACTTCAAAAATAGTATGTTGGGGTTTTGTAAAACGTCCCTCCAACATGAAGTCCAAACTCTCCTTGTGTACCTGAATACATCGCCAAAGAGCAGTCTCAACGGCACATGTCACAGACTGCAGAGGAGGAGACGACATCGTGAACAATCTGCAAAGAGGTACAAATGGCAGCTAAAATACAGATTACTGAACGAACACCACAATTTTTGGAGGTAAGACATATTTAATTTTTTTTCTCATTGTGTTAGCCTGTTTTGTTTGAAGACTTTGCTAGCTGTCATGCTTGCTAGCCTGTTAACCGAGTGCTTAGTGCTACTAAGCTAACGTAACCTTCGCCTAAGTAAGAGAAGGGTAACTTTATACACAAAACATAATATATGGCAGCCTAAATGTTATTGTACAGTTACATGATTACATGATGGATATTACACATGAGAGAAATTCAGTTTTATATCAGTTAACTTTAGCGTTTCAATTAGAGTAAAAGGTGTTGGAGCCATACAGTTTGTGGTTTCCTTGATAAACAATATCTAAATTACTCAGAAAAAAATTAATGACTGTCAGTTCGACAAAGATTCCAGATTCCAAAAACTGGCTAACCTAATACTCACTGTTACTTTACATGGGAAAATATAGCTCTGCCAGCTGCCACCAGGTCACATGGACCCAGTGGCAGGCCAGAATAGCTGTTGAGAATTAATATTAATACTAAACTTGATGGTTTAATTTGCTTATATAGGTCATATAGAGACATCAGTATGAAATTGATTCAATAAAAATAACTAGTTAAAAATTCCTTGTAGTAGTTTTAGAGTTGGTGTTATATTCAAAGGTGTTTCTAGTGCTCTAGAACATGGCAGCCTAAATTGGGGCCTGCAGGCCAAAGCTGGCTACGCCATGAGGTTCAGTTTTGCACACTAGATGTTATAAGCTAAAAAAATCAATTGTTTATGCTCAGGGTTTCTGCAGGGTCTTAAAAAGTCTTAAAAGCATTGAATTTATGAATTTGGAAATAATACCTTAAAAAGACTTGAAAAATTCTTGAATTTTGATATCTGGGTCTTGAATTTTGTGCTGTATGTAACTTCTCCGTATCGCATTTCTCGTCAAAAGTTTCATGTGTCAACCACTATTATTTTGATCAAATAACGTAAATAAAGAGCGGCGGAACCATAGACTGTATGGGCGGAACCAATAATTACGAACGCAACGCAGCCCTGGAGAAATTGCTCAGAGCACGTCACTGAAGATTTCCTTCCATCAGCGCCGTGTTTCCTCCAGCTAACGTTTGCCAGCTAGTTGCTCCTGCTGCCGCTCCTGCAGCCCCTCCTTCTACGACCGCAGCTAATGTTAGGGGCCGTCCAGACGGGTGAAAACGATCATTTTTTCCTCCGTCTTCCTCCTCGGCATCGTTTCAAGAATATTTGCGTCCTCACAAATCCACTGAAAACGACCGAAAACGCTGTAGTTCATATTCCAGGCCTATAGGTGGCGCTTGACATTCACCAAAAACGGAGAAGAAGACACGGAGCATGCGCAGATATCTTGCGCGCTGTAAACAGACAGTAGACGGAGAAACCGAACACAACAAGAAGATGACAGTGGCTAGTGCAAGGAAACCAGAATCGTTTGTGTGGACCGGTAATGAGGTCGAACTGCTGCTGCGACTCACACTCAACTACAATGCATGTAAGTTGCAAGAAAGGCTCAATATGTCCTGCGCACGAACACAAGCATGTAGTCCGCCATTGTTGTTGTTGTAATGAGACGTCGCGGGGTTCAGAGGTCGGAGGCTAGAGGTCGAGGGGTGGGGCGATGGCGTCATCGTTTTGGAAAGTATGCGGATTCGCCGTCCACATGAAAACGGGAGGGCTGCGTTTTCGGATTTTTCCACCCTGAGACCCGGTTTCAAAAAAGTGCATTTTCAGGATTCGTGTGGACGGTTGGCCAAAACAATGCAATACATAGCGTTTTCATCTGAAAGCAGAGGTGTTGTGGACTCTTCACACCATGGCCAAACACCAGTCCTACAATGGAAACGAGGGTAATAGCTGATGGGGCGCGAGGTGACACACCCCCTCATCCCTTACATACCCACAGATTTCTTTATTTCTTTATTTATTTTATTTAACCAGTAACATTAAGACATCTCTTTTGAGTACTGTGGACGTCTTTTGTTTGTTGAATAACACATTACTGTAGATCTTTATGTGGAGGCTAGTTTACACAAGTTGGATTAAAAGAATGGTCTAAATATAAAATATTCCTATTAGTCAGGCTCATGTGATAAAAATGGGAGTCCAAAACATATATTTAAATATCATAATTACAGATAAAAAGTCAGAATTCTGAGAGAAAGCAATCAGATTTATGAAATAAAAAGGCATTATGAGATAGAAAATCAACAGTGTAATAAAGAGTCAAAAATATGAAGTAAGAAGTCCAAATAATGAGATTAAATGTCACCGGGTATCTCATAATTATGAGTTATCATGGGCATTTTTTTGTCAAGGCTAGGTTTTCATTCATTCTGAAACTGGGCTGCCATATGTTTTCTTTTGACTTGTGGCCTAACATCAAGTGCCAGTTTTGACCCTCCAATCACAACATTTTGGGCAGCCTGGCTCTAGAATAATATAGATCCCTATTCTAGTGCAACAGCACCTTTAACAATAACCCCATTTATAATTATATCACTTAATTTACATATTTGGATGTATTTAAGAGTTGAATTACAATAGAATGCACAGCTGTATCTAATAAAGTTAAGACTGCATGGGTTTATTCTTTATTTGTTTCATTGTTTGTTGTTCTGTAACTTCATTGCTTTTTGTTAATTTTATCATATTTATTGCACAGATGGTGAACAGAAGAAAAATGGAGGAACAAGAGACACAAGACAAATCGGTATGTACTCCTTTTTGCTTGTTTTTTAATTTCAATATGGAGTGTAACAACGTAGTCTGCTAAGAAAATAGTATTGGATAAAAGCTTTCATTCTTTTTATTGCATACATTCTATTCATGTAGTATTAATGTAGCATTTATTAGTCAGTTTTCCTAGGGTGCAACAGGAAGACTTGCATGCCAGTGGAAACTTGTCTCCAAAATTTCCAAACATTCAGGTGATTTCAGATCACATTTAAAGAAAACAAAATATATATATTTTTCCACTTTTGTTTAATACTCACCCAGAGTATCTTCATTGATCAGTTACTCTTTTGACAAATATCAGAGTTGCAAAATACTGTCAGTAAATCTTTGTTCTTTTTTAATGTCCATGTTATTTATGAATTGCTTCTGATGCCGTTGTGACCTCATAGTTTTCACAGATGACTCTGGTTAGATTTCATACGGTTCTGTAATGAGATATTCTCATAATTTCCCAATTCATTGACATTAAATATTTATTTATTTCCTGGTTATTCTAGAAAAGGCACATATTTGAAGCCAATAATGGATTTTGGAAAGCTGAGAAATGATTGCAAATGATTAGCAAAAAACATAGTTTTTGGCCTGGGACTGAAAGGGTTAAAAAGCATCTTTGTTAAGCCAGCGTATTTACTTTTGCACAAATCCCAGTTCTAAAAGGAAAGTTGCTAGCCATCAATTGTGTATTCAGTTTGGACACTTTGACAGCAGCTTCAGCACTGAGCATGTGTAAAGCCCAGTTCATACCAAAGATTTGTGACACAACGGAACCGTTCAAAACATATCAGTGGCAGTACTGTGAACTGATCCGTTACAGCTTGACTCAGGCCGGGTGATGATTTTGCCTGGGATTTGATATTTGAAATGCAGGCGGCTGGTTTTAGAACATAATGCATGACCTCTCTCCACCACTCTATCTGCTTCTCTCCCACCCACAAACTTGCCTCATGACGCAGCACCCTTTGTTTACATTTTTCATCGTTACTAGAAATCAACTTGTAGCCATTTACTCACTGTCACTGTGCTCATTCATATTTTAAGGCATAAGAAATTATACCCAGCAGCTACAAAAAGCCACAAAAGTAGGAATTTGAAACAAAATTACAGAAATTCTTTGCAATTGACATGATGCACTGTCTCGTTTAGTTGCATTAGTGTGAACTGGCAGGTTTTTGAACATTGCGTGGTCATGTTGCAAGAAGTTGCAAGTTTCACCTTGTTTCACTATGAATATTTGGTCTGAGCTGGCCTTGATATTACTTAAATGGATAATAGAAATTAGATAAGTTAACTTGTTAATTTGAGTGAGAGGCCATTAGTTTTATTTCATATCCAAGATTAAAACAGTTATATTTTGATCTGTTTATTTCTTTCAGGAGGACTCCACTAAAGATGTCTCTTTATCAGAATCCAGCCATGATCTGAAAAGTGAACTACCAACACCTCAACTGATGCAGGCAACAAACTCAGCAGCATAGACGAGGACAGTGACCTCGGCACAGACGGCAGCAGTGACAATGAGGATGAGGAAATTACACAGAGATAGAGAGAACAGGTAAACTTCATGCACTGAATGATATTTTGCTACAAGTCAGCCATGAGAGACAGCTAGTGAGTAGTAACCAAAAAGTAACTGTGAAGTTGATCTCCTGTCTTTTCAAAGGTAATGCAGGCATTATATGAAAACAGTATCATCCATTTTAGTGCATCATATCTACTGTCACAGCACCTATAAGTATTAGGATGCTGAGATTTGTTTCATTTTTAGGACACTTGACAATAAAAACTGTTAATTTACAGTCACATGATTTATTTTATATTATTAAGGTTTACAAACTCCTGTCTATATATCAGATTTAAAAAGCTTCATGCCCAACAGACACACATCACACCTATTCTTGCTTCCCTTCATTGGCTCCCAGTAAAATACAGAATAGACTTTAAGACACTACTTCTCACATACAAGGCCCTTCATGGTCTTGCCCCTCCCTACATTGCTGAACTCCTACACCCTTACTCCACCTCTAGACCACTCAGATCCTCCGACCTAGGCCTCCTATCTATACCCCGGTCCCTCCTCAAATCTAAGGGTGACTGCGCCTTTGCCGTCAGGGCCCCGTCACTCTGGAACAGTCTACCCCATTCTGTCAGATCAGCTGAATCACTAAAACTTCAAAAAACTTCTTAAAACCCATCTCTATCGTCTTGCATTTCCTACAACTGAACAGTAATCTTCCCTGGCACGTATTTGTTCATGTATGTTTGTTTTACTTTATCTTGTTGTTTACTTTTATGCTTGTTTTTTATTATGTACAGCACTTACAAACATTGATTTGAAAAAAGTGCTATATAAATAAAAATGTACTTACTTACTTACTTACTACTTCTAATACTACATAGTATATCTGTATAGATGTTTAATTATTGATTAATGTCTACTTTTTATATGCTGACATGGGTATTTTGATGCCTATGTTTAGTATTAAATGACAGTGGTTGAGCTGACACCACACTTTGTTTCCCTGTTTAAACATGCATGCATGGCCATAACGAGAATCTAAACCTCAAGATTAAATGAATCTTTTATTCAGAATGACATGACATAATCGTTACACATTATATTCTCATTGCATCTATATAGATACACTAAATGACTTAATTCAACACTCTTTCTACTCTTAAGTTATGAGAACAGTCATGCATTATAAAAAATATATAACGCAGAGTGTAGGAAAAGGCATAGAAACAGATAGAATTTGACAACATAAACATGAGCTGTTCAAATGTATCAAGGGATACAGATTCCCTTAAATTGTTTATACCAAAGTAGCTATCCCTTTACCTGTCTGCCTCTAGTCTTCTATGGCCAGTATCAGATTTCAAAGCAGCTGCATTCACCACTTGCCAGTGTTGGAAAGGCAATTTTGGATATTGTATTAAGTATAGTGATCGTAGAAAAGTATAGAAAATCAAATCAAATTAAAAATGTCCATCCATAACTTACAGAGGACTGCATGGTGTTTAACTTTGTGAGGGTGTCAGCACCACTCTACATTTTATGTTTTTGCTAATTTCTGTTTCAGGTGTGGATCTATCGCAGACCTTGGAGGCCTGAGGAAGTACGTCACTCTGAAAAGAGTTCCTGGTAAACAACCATGTGTTCAAAGCTCTTGATGCAGAACTGGTTCTCTGCAGGTGGGATTGGAAAGATATTACAAACCAAGTGTACAGTGCTATCACACCTTTCTGTGTTTTTCTCTTCATTTTGAGAATAAGTTGGAGCTGATATGATGATGGCTGCCGGATCAATACTGTGTTTATGTTCAGAACTGCTAAGTAGTAAATCCTTAGTACAGCTCTCACTTTGCTTTATAGAATATGTAGGAATTGATGTGTAAAACAGCTGTTGGGTTATGCTAACTACAATGTTGGGTTATTTTTAACCCAACTGTTGGGTTGCGCAATTGACCCAACAGTTGGGTTAAAAATAACCCAACATTGTAGTTAAGCATAACCCAACTTTTGGGTTAAATATTCAACCCAAAAGTTGGGTCGAAAAAAATAACCCAACCTGTTGGGTTAAAATAACCCAAAAAAGGGGTTTGTCCTTATTCAACCCAGCAATTGGGTTAAATTGAATAGTGTTGGGTTATGCATAGCTCCACTACTTACTTAACTTAAACAGGCTCCTTTACTTCCTGTCTTACATTATTGGACAAACTGATTAATCCAGGTCCCAGCTGGCATTTTAACGTCGAGTTGAATCAACGTCAGGTGCTAGTGCTGGATAACCGTTGAATTTTGTTTAGATTTTGCAAATCTAATCAACGTTGAAATAGTAACGTCATTCCTACGTCACGTTTCTCAACATAGGTGCATTTTCCAACATTGAATCAATATTGATTTTAGTTTAGATTTTGCAAATCCAATCAACGTTGAAATTTCAACGTCACTATAAATTCCTGCTTTTCAACATAGTTTGACACACTATATATTTTTGTTACACTGTTTTTACTAAAGTAATGATGTGTTCAACAGAAGCTCCAGTAACAATTAACACCTTAAAATGGATACATTAACACTAAGTACACAACCACACCATTTTAACCAAACTCAATGTTTATTAGTTTGTGTTGTCATTGTTTTAAGTACACATTAGTCACATATGTTGAGTTTGTTTACTTGAAAACATGTGACTCAAAACTTAAAATTTTTGAGGCAATGGATTGCCTCAATTACACTGAATTTAACAAACTTAATATATCTAAAAGTCATGAACATCTGCTACTGAATAGTATTTTCTTGCCCACTCCCTTTTAGCACACTGTTAAAATTAAACAGAAAAATAAATAAACATTTATAAATTAAAATAAATAGAACAAAAAATAGATCGTAGAGATGCAAGAAGTAGATTAACTGATTATTTGCAAAATTTTTAAGAAGAAAAACTCAAGATTTTCTGATTCTATCCTTGCAAATGTGTTCTTGGTCACTTGAGGCCCTAGGAAATAGATATTTTTCACAAATTTCTGATATTGACCAAACAACTAATCTGATAGTCAGTAAAATAATCAGTAATCAAAAACAATAATAAATAATACACTAATGAAATTAGCTTTTGTTATCAGCTATAAAAGTGCCTTTGGCTTCCTGGCTAATACCTTTCAATGACGACTCACAGGGTGGTAGTGAAGTGGATTGTGTCATGGTCACTGATGACAGTAAGGAGGCCCACTGCAACACCATCAAGCTCTGGCTCATCAGACTCGTCCTGAATGAATGAAAAAGAGATACTAATCACAAACTAACACATGGAACAGAACAGATGACATTTCATTTATCTTTCTTTAACCAAGTCCCACTGAAATCCAATACCTCTTTTACAAGGGAGACCTGGGTCTCATTGTAAGAGGTGGAAAACATAAGATCCATGATTCAAATCCTCACAAATTACCAGAGAATCTAAGTGGTGTGAGTGACTGAAACCAAACTAAAAGACATTTACAGGAAAATGTTCTACTGAACATCTCATCACTCTGAACATAACGCCAATACAGTTCCTTTGTAGGGAAGAGAAAGAAAACAGACCATATACGAAAACTGTATGGGTAGAAGGGCGTGGAGGACAGTAGAGCGCTTGGTGTGGATGTCATGGATTTCCTATTCAGATAAAAACAGAATTGTATACACTGAAGAATTTACTGAACAAAGCTGATTTTAAACAGTCCAATCAGAACATATGTCCACAAATACCCTGTTCACATCTTTAATGCAATCAGACAAATGGCAAACACAAAGTGGACTAAATGCAAAATTCACAAAGCTCATTTGAATCATTGAACCTGTTCAATGTTGTGATGGTTCAACCTATGAAATGTGTAATAATCTATTTACCTGTTCATTGTGGATTTTTAAAATTTCAGCCAGAGAATCTGCTGTCTTCCCAGTTTTTGATGCCTTCTGTCTGAATAAGGTCATCAGTCGAGGAAGATGGTGGTCATGCTCAGCATAGAATGTGTTGGGCAGATTCTGATTCGTAATCCGCTGGAACTCTGCATACAACTACACTGAAATAACAGCAGGAGAATACAGCAACAACACTTTAAAAAACTGTTCAATTTGAAGAATCTAGCACACATTCATGAAGCGGCCAGATGAGTAAGAATCACAATTTTCACTTTGAAAGAGAGAGCTGATCCATATTACCTCAGATTCTATTTTGAGAGCAGGCCAGAGGTCCATGAGCTCGTTCACTGCTTGGCAGGACATCACTATGGTCTGTCGGCGTGGGAAAATGTGGTCTCCATCATCTTTCTAATGAAGGGGAAATGTACAAATGCAATCAGTATAGAGACATATACGAGGGCTGATTCTGGAATAGTGGCTGTGCTGCAGCCTGTGGTGTCTAAATAACTATTCTGGAGGTGAAAGAAGCTGCGCACAACTTACACATCCAGATCATTTTGGAACCAGCAACCTAAAAGGCAAAGAAAAAAATGACAAAATTAAGACCACCATCTAAAACTTTTAAAACAGAATTGCTTATACTTACTACTTAATATAACAAGTTAATTACTATTAGCTCACCCAAATATCACAGACTACAGCTAACACTGCTTTAAAATGATAACGTGTTTTCCTCAAAACAATTTATAATGTCTACAGATAGAAAATAGCTCAAGTAAACTTAACAGGTTTTTAAGACAAATCTTGAATTACATTTTGGACTCTTTAGACCAATCATCTTTCTTTTTTGCAAGCAAATACAAAGTTAAGTAAAATATTATCTGTGCAGCGCAAAAGGTTAAATATCAATTAGGAAGATGGTATTTATGAACAGAACACATTCATGGCTTGTTGAATTGAATACGGCAAAAAGTTTTCCCTTGATCAAACTGGCAAGTAGAATAAACAATGATATATGTATGTGGGAGGTCATTTGGGTGATTTAGGGTTAACTTATAACTTTTATAAGCAGGGAGACAGACAATTGCCTGTACATAACCTGGAATATTTACAGCATTTACACACTAAAAACAGTTGGGTTAAAAAATAACCCAATTTTAACTTGGTGGCGGTTGGTAGAAGAATTCATTCATTGGATTAATGTTACCTGGTACTGTCTTTATCATATCTCCAGTTATCTTCCTTAACTCTGTCTTGACTTCTTGAAACTGGAACAGAGAGATGCAATGATGGGAAATACATTCATCACATATCAAAATATACTGTTTGTGAGCTTGGCTCCTCTGAGAGATCAAGTTGTAACCTAGGTTAGCTAATGTTAGCTCGCTAGTTCTGGC
This sequence comes from Sparus aurata, assembly GCF_900880675.1. Lineage (NCBI taxonomy): Eukaryota > Metazoa > Chordata > Actinopteri > Spariformes > Sparidae > Sparus > Sparus aurata. Next base: position 21,282,202 of record NC_044199.1, read on the forward strand.
AGCTAACCATTACATTCATTGTAATTGGTTCGCTAGTTAGCACCATGGTGGCTAGCGGAGTTTTGCCTCTGCTGTAAAAATACTTTATTACAATCCATGGCGTAAAAGTAAAAGTGAATAAATATTAACATTCAAAACTTACAGTAAGTCCTGACTGCTGCCGCGTAGGTCGAACTTTCTGACTCCTGTTGCTTCCGGCCGCCAAGCGTCTCCCTGCAACGTTCCAGCTTTTCTTCTTCTGTTTTTTTTTCAAAGAGCGGTAAGGAATCAGTGTAGTATGCACATTAGCGCCGCCTTCTGCTTCGGAGGGTGAATCAGAAATGAACTCGGAATAAAAAATTATCCCTGCAGCTGCTCAGCACTTAAGTAGAAATAAAAAAATGTATAGGCTACGTTAAACTGATGCCAATAGAAATACCAAAAATTAAATCAAATAAATACATTTTGTCTTCCTCAAATGTCAAATGCATTTCAGACCATTTTCCCCAATCAAATTGTTACTGTTTTAATAGGCTATGATTGCAGTTTATTTGTTATGATCGATTTTATTGTATTTTAGCATGTGCTATATAAATTAAGTTTATTTTTAAATAATCCCTATTTAAAACAATAGAAATAACAGGACTTTTATTACTTAATTCTACTAAGTTGTACTTAAGTGATGTTTTTACGTACTAAATCTCACTATCTAATCTAGAGTTGTAGTTGTTACCACCAAATTCAACCACAGTCCAAACCGGTCCAGGTCAAAATCTGCTTAGCCTGATGATGACGACACAGAGCCAATTTCACCACATCGAACCATGATTTATTTTTATTATTATTATTATAATAATAATAATAATAATAATAATAATAATAATAATAATATTATTATTATCATTATTATTATTATTATTATTATTACCACCAACATTGCTGTGTATGGTCACAGTATTCATATACAGCATGCTTAAGTATTTAGTACCTCTTTAAAAGGTAAAGGGCGCATTTCATGTACATAAGGTGTGTGATTATAAATAATGTTAATGAGATTACTCCATAAAATACTCCCCGTCTTTTTTAGTGTGTGGTAACGGACTGTGAGAGTTGAAGTTAAAGTGATTTCAGCTGAGGCTCACCTCACATTGTCATGCTTCTCTCTGCAAAACAATAACTGCTATCACTCAAATAATGATATGGTCGAAACTATGAGTCTTTTGAGCATTCTGTGAAGTTTTTTTGTGTGTGTGGTCAGAAATGTGTATTGTTGAGCCGTTTAGAAAAGTGGATGTGTTTGTCTGCCTCTAGATATTTTTCCTCTCAGTTTAATGGGACTCAATGCGGCAGTTGGTCGGTTTTCCAGTCAGTTAAATGCCCACCGAGTGAAAAGTTTTTGTCCGATTGCCTCCAGAGATCCACTGTAACACCAGCACGAGTGTACCTACAAGCTGGTGATTTTATTTTCTGCTGGATTCAAAATTGTGGAAATGTGGGCAAGTTGAAGACGAGATTTTCTGATTTTTTTTTAGCTCTTCCCCACTCTGTCAGTTGGCTCCTCCCCTCTGGCTGTCAGCATTCTACCCCATACACACCAATGCAAAAATCTCAAAGTGGCTGAAAAGTTACCAATGTTTGAACTGCGATTGTGCAAAAAGTATGAATGCTGTGAAAAAGTTGAATTCAGGTGAGAAAGTCCTAATCTTTGTGAACGTTCAACAGTTTGAATGGAGTTTCTATCTGGAAGGGTGAATGATTAGATGAGCTTTGAAAATGCTGAAAATTAGTGAATTCGTTGAAAAATGTGGAGGGAGTTAAGGGCCAAACTTGCTGACCCGGAAGATATAAAAAGTCGAAAAATAAATAATTTAGATAGTGTGAATCAATCGCACTCGGGTGCGAAAGGTGTTACCACGGGAGTCTATAGCGCCCCCTGGAATATTAAGAATCCAAGCCCCGCCTCCTACATGCATATACATGAATGACATTCGGTATGCATATGTATCATGACCAGACACACAAACATTAAGGGTACCAAACTGTCACTCCAACAGGAAGCCGGCCATTTTGATTCAAAGTTCCCATTTCACCCTCGTTTTGATCCATTTCCATGCCTCATACTTTAATGAACTCCTCCTACAGATTGAAAACCACAGACTTCCAATTCACTCAGTATGATCCTCAGACCTTGAAAATGTGAAGTTATCAAAAGCTTTCGCCTTTGTCAAACATGGTAGGTGTCACGGTGCGGTCCATTTTCATGCTTCGCCATAAAACATCAAGTCCTTATAACTTTAACATACAATTTCCCATGTACACCAAATTCATCAGACATGTATACGATGTCGCCCTGAATACCTCCATGCATCAATATTGTTCCATACCCATAGCGCCACCTACTGGACACAGGAATTCAGACAAACATCCTATTTACATGACTTTTATAGGTTTGTTCCTCCATATCATACACTACAACATGACATGCAACTAAAAGGTGAGCATACCCTCCAACAGCGTCGCCGCCAATCAATAATCAAAACCCAACTGACCACAAATTCGTTTCAGGGATTTTCACCTGTAGTCCATTTTTTTTTTTTTTTAATGTAGGTTGCATAAGTTCTTCTGACTTCAGCGTACATTATTTAATAACGGCAGGAGAAGGCCACCAAATCATAAAGGAACAACTTCCTCATTCCTGTCTGGACCAAACTTCACATGTTTGATAAGAGTCCAGCCCTGAACACACTGGCCCATATACAGTCATAGTCACAGCGCCACATGTTGGACACAGGAAATGACATTTAACCCCTTCCTGCACTGTCCAAAACACGGACAGTTATGAGATGCGTACACAATAATCAGGCAATGGGGCCGGGTACGTTGCATGCCCTGATGCGCATGGACTGCGAGGGCCCGTTCATCGCTGCTTGCAGCTCTAATTTTAAATTGTTCTTTTTAATGTTGATTGCATATGAAGAGGTAGCTAAAGGGCAAACTCACACAAAGCAATATGTACCATGGGAAATGGCCATAGGGGCAGTAGTTTGAGACCCCTGGTCTATTGGGAAGTTTTTTTTAATTCTGCATCAAGACACAATGCATTTTTGGCCATAAGTCTGGAAATAAAAAGCTAATTATCACAGAAACAAATGTCTGAGGCCTTATTCACCAGGTACTAGTGTTGGGCCTTGCATTACACGAGGCACAATTAAGTAGTGTTTATGCAACGTTAAATTTGGCTATCAATAATAATTAATGATTATCAGGGATAATTATTAATTATGATAAATAATATGATCCAATTTACATTCAATCACCTCGGGGCACCACCCTTGAAGAAGGGAAAACATATCAAATTTACTAAATCGGTCTCATAAAGAGATACTAAACTGTTTATAACTCTGATAAATAATCAACTTAATAACTACAACCAAATTTACCATAACAGCTAGTAATGGTTGAGGGATTTTGGAGTTCTTGACAGTGTAGCAGTTGGCAACATTCACTCTTGTATAATATTAAATAGACAGCAAGAAGGTTCAAAAGTCAGTTATTCAACACAAAGTTAAAAACACAATCTATAATGTAACATGTACTATATACAGATATGTATGTGTGTGTTTGTGTGTGACGGGCGTTTTCACACCTGCCTTGTTTAGTTCGGTTTAATCGAATCCTGGAGCATTTACCCCCTTGGTGCAGCTCGTTTGGGAAGGTATGAACATATCAGTCGCACTCGGGTGTGGACCAAAACAACCGGACCGAGACCTCGTTGAACAAGCTGGTGTTTTTATTTTCTGCTGGAGTCAAAATTGTGGAAATGTGGGCGAGTTGAAGATGAGATTT